>NW_028301613.1:3787878-3939393 GCF_987345545.1 Pholcus phalangioides | reverse complement strand
AAAGGAGTCAGACAGGGTGATACTATCTCACCAAAACTCTTTACCGCTGTTTTAGAAGAAGTATTCAGAAAACTGGATTGGGATAAAAAAAGGAATTAAAATGAATGGAGAATTTCTCAACATTTTCGTTTTGCTGACGACATTGTTGTCATCAGCAGTAATCCAGACGAACTAGAGGAAATGATACAAGAATTGGCGAAGGCAAGTCTTCAGGTGGGCTTGAAAATGAATCTGCAAAAGACTACAGTTATGTTCAACCCGTTTGCGTTGAAGAGGACAATCTTGCTCAACAACACAGAGATAGAAGAAGTAGAAAGCCATGTATACCTGGGACAAGAAATCACCATAGACAACGGAATCGTTAATGAAATAAACAGAAGGATCAGGATCGGATGGAGCAGTTTTGGCAAAAACTGTGTGATTCTGAAGATCCACATGCCATTACGCCTGAAAAGAAAAGCGTTTAACCAGTGTGTGTGTGCTCCCAGCACTGACTTATGGACACTCACAAGCAAGACGATACAAAGGCTACAGAAACCATAGGTTTTTTTATTGTATATCTCGTTTATTGAATATCATGAGAAAGAGCAGGGTGACGCAGAGGTGGAAGGGAATGTAAAAGAGGATGCAGCGATTGTTGGCGATGTTTTCTGAAAGAATGTTGTTGTTGTTGTCATTTTTCTGTTTCCCGTGTCTTCTTCATATCATTAAGTATGTTGGCAAGGCTTCCTCTACTAATTTTTCTACATGTGAGGAACTTTTAATGGAGGGATTTATGTTATGAAAATAATCTATTGCTGATTTCAGCTTGCGAATCCCTTTCGCTATGTTACTTGTGGTGAACTTGTCTTCTGCTTCTTTATCTGGTACTGCTTCAGTTTCAGTAACAGTTCGCTGCATTAACTCCTCCTCGGTCAACCCAATGTCAAAAGAACTTTGAATAGCATGTATTCACTAACAAGGTACCTCCTGACTTCCGAAACGAAAAACCGTTTAAACTAATCCAGGAAAAGTGTTTTCATAGTCCAAGCCTTTTTATTGTTCGTCCAAAATACTGGGAGCTTTGGCTTATCCTTCCCTTCAACGCTCGCGAATTCGCAGATTTGAAAATGATGGTGGGTTTTATCATGTACTCATCCGCATTTGCGCAAAAAAACATAGTAAGTCTATCTCTGCTTGCCTTAAAACCAGGAGCTCGCTTTCTTCCTGTTGCTTAACTTCTTTGTGTCATTTTCTTCCAAAATAGTGTAGTTTCGTCAGCGTTAAACACCTGGTGAGGTGCATAACCCTTCTCTTTAATAGTTTTCTACAAATTTTTCGAAATTTTCTAGCTGCCCCCTGGTCGGCAGAGGCTTGATCGCCCGTGCTTTTTACATTGCGCAATCCGAATCGTTTCTTAAACCTATGAAACAACCTTTACTTGCATAAGATTCTGATGAAATAGACGTTTCACCAGCCCTTTCCTTATGGAATAGGAAATATTTTCGCATTTTCTGCTATAATATTACAATCAATTGAAATACTTTTTTGTGTCAGTCTTGCACCCACAAAACACCGCATTTTCTGTACGTGAAACACATGGATCCCATAGGTGCTGCAAAGTTTTGACTGCCACAGGTGCGGCTACAGCTACGGCTGAACGGATTTCAGATTCCATTTTCTTGATATAACTCACCGAACATTCGTTGATTCCGTAATGGCGGACCACAGAAGGTATTGACTTCGCCAAGCAGTCAATATATAAAATTTTTCTCGTCAAGTTTTCATTTTGATTTACCTTTTCAAAGCATTACCAGTAGCACTAGAAAAATGAGCCATCCTAAACAAGCACAACTCAAATTTTGTAAATAAAACACGTGAACGACGATTGATGAGTATTTTAGAGAAAAATTCCAATAAAGGAAATAACCGCGAATACGGGGGGGGGGGGGGGCTGACTGTATATCATAGTCCTTCTGCTAAAATGATTTTTCTGAGGCCTCCCCCCCCCCCCTCTTCTTTGTAAAGTCTATTTATTTTAATTCTTTTCTGCTGCTGTGTCGTCAGCAGAATACTATACCGTTCATCAATTCCAACATACAGTAGAGTCCCGTTTATCCGAACTACCGTATTATCCGACGAAAAAAAAATGATCAAGCACCAACTGTTGAGCTTTCAGAATTTCACATAGCGACGGAGTTGAGGCTCTAGAAACTGCAATTAAATGCATTGAGCAACAGGAAGAAGCTACAGGAATCGACATAATGATGCTGCTAAGATGGCGAGATTTGGCAGCGAAGAAACGGCACTCGCCAGGATAATAAGACTACGATCAAAAATTTTCCTTTTTAAACCATCACGGGACTGAACTTTTTCAAGTGCTGTATCTAACTTCAAAATATTCTGTAACTGTAAATACATTTTCCTCACTTAATTTTTTCTGTAAACATGATTATTAGGTTCGTAATGTGAAAAATTATTACGCAGTCACAAGTGGAGTTCCTCAGGGAAGTGTCCTTGGCCCCATACTTTTTTCACTTTTTATCGACAAACTCGATCAGGGTATCGATGGGATTACTAGAGCAAATTCGCAGGTGATGTGAAGCTAATGGGGCTAATCGGGAATCAAAGCGATAGGGAGTTGCTCCAGACCAACTTAAACAGGATTGCAGCATGGGCAAATGAATGGAGCATGACGTTTAGCGTTGATAAGTGCATGGTCGCTCATTTTGGTTCGAACAACCCGCGGTTCTCTTACGAGTTGAATGGTGTTACTATCCCGGATGCAACTATGGTCACCGATTTGGGAATTCTCATTGACGAGCGACTTAGATTTTCTGAACATTGTTCAGCGGTTGTCAAAAAATCGAATAGAATGCTTGGTATCATTTTCAAAAAGGTCTCTTCGCGTTCTCCTAAAGTCATTCTTCCGCTTTTTCGAGGCTTAGTTCGTCCTGGACTGGAGTATGCTGTAAGGTTTTGGAGACCATACCTACAGAGTCACATAGACTTGGTTGAAGGGGTGCAGAGAAGAGCTACGCGTGTCCTTATTGGCACACAGGGCTTGAGTTATGAAGAGAGACTTCATTTTTTGAATATGTTTACATTGGATGAACGCAGGTGTCGAGGAGATATGATCGAAGTGTTCAAAATTTTCAATGGGATGGATAGGATGGACCATGAACTTTTAGTACACCGCCAATCGACTGCTTTTACAAGAGGACACCAGTATCGATTGGTGAGGGACAATGCAAGGCTATGGTGTCGCAGGGAATTTTTCTCTAATAGGGTTGTTAATAAATGGAATAGCTTACCCCCGGAGGTAGTAAATTGTAACACAGTTGACACGTTTGAAAAGAAATACGATAAACATGTTGGGGTAAATCGAGAAGCTATCCATTCTTAGAATAAGACAACCATAAGTATTCTTTATGGGCATTGTATAATATTTTATCATGTGTATATATTGTTTATAATTTGTGTTAATTGCATTTTTAATTGGGTTGCTGTAATTTTGAAATATATGACATCCATATTTCTATGGGCATCTTTTTATCAGCCACCTCGTTGGGCATTTTGCCTGTTGTGGCGTTGTATTTGTATTTGTATTAGTTTGACGTTTAACAGGCTTTCCCTTAACACCTCCGTATTATCTGACGTTTTGCCGGCCCGTTTATGTCGGATAAGCGAGACTCTACTGGACTCATTAACGCGCGGAGTCAGATACTAGATCCTTTACTTTCGTATTTAGTTTAATTCGTATTTGGTTTAAAATATAGCTTGGAAACACACGGAAGAATTAACGATAAAATTTAAATTATCGAGATTTCGCAGAAAAGTAGTAAAAATTCAAATTTTTGCACTTATTCGTCAAAATTGGCAAAGTTCGCATTTATCGCATTTATTTCGTGAATTTCGCATTTATCGACGTTATTTCGTAAATACGAAATTTGCGTATCCCTAACCACACGAGTATTTAGGATTGGTACCCCCATGGTGTTGAACGTCCGAGAAGCCTCCCCTTCCCCCACACACACACACACACACATACAAGATGGATCGATGAGATCAGAAAAGTAGCTGGAGTCAACTGGACGGCCGAAGCATCGGACAAAGTGACAAGGAAAAATTTCGAGGAGACCTTCACCCAGCGGTGCATTGGAAATGGTCGATGATGATGATGATTATACGTACCACCTGAATACCTTACGACTTATTAACATGCAGTGTAGGGGGTTCATGTTACATAAAAATCGCATAATTTTCGAAATAATGAAGTCTCGGCCAGAAAAAACTGCCCACCTAATCTTGTCGTTGTGCCAAAAAAAAAACGGCTTTTCTAATGCCTTTAAAAATTCAAATTTGCATAAGCATGAACGCACACAACAAATATGCAAATTAGATGAAAGCAGACATTAAGCAGACCGAAAAAGTTTTTTTGCAACTTTTTTATTTTATTTTGGCTTCGGACCCATAACAAGGAGGAAACGCCAAAAAAATCGAGCAAAGAAGGAATTAGAATGTATCTAATGTTAAGTAAAAGAAGAAAAAGCAACAACAAGAAAGAGTAAAAATGGCCTCGTTTTGCATTTTAAAATATGTATGCGTTTATTATATATATATGTATACTGTCACCTAAACTACGGAAGCCATTTTTTATTTTTGCAAGAAAGAATTCTTTTTCCGTCTGATAATCATCTTGCAAAAAAAAAAAAAAAAAAAAAAAAAAAAAAACTTTTTTGCATTTTTCTTCATTTTTTGAATTTTTTTCTTCTTTTTTTCACAACCGAAAGACGCAGGCGACGCATTCATCAACGCAAATTTCATCAAAAATTCTCTTAAAAGTTTTCCCCTTTTTCGTACGAAAATGACAAAAATAATAATAATAGACCTATCTGTGTATTTTTTGGGGAATGGCCGCTTCTTCGTCTACTTGCCATTGATGAATTTTTGCCATTTATACTTGGTGTTTCTTTTTGTACTTTTAAGAGAGAGAGATGCTATTTATTCCGTAAATGGCTTAAAATATTTGACATTATTTATTTAAATGCGTTACGACCGAAGCCCGAGATCTTGGGCAGTTCGCGATGGGGCCGGCCACTTCGCGGATCGGCCAATTTCGTTAAATATTGGCCCCGGTCAATGCCCTGAATTCGGACAATGGCTAGCCCATAGTTTCCCAACCTTTTTTGTCCCATCGCCTCCTACTTCAGAAATGTTTTTCGCCCATTTCCCCAAACGCAATCTAACCCATAGAATCCTATGCTATACCCGTAGGTTTCTACCGACCCGCTGGAACAGTCCATCGACCCCTATGGGGCGTTAACGCCCACGTTGGGAATCACTGCTCTCTCTAGACCATAGTTTCCCAACCTTTTCTGTCCCATCGCCCCTTTCTTCAGAAATTTTTTTCTCCCATCGCCCCCGAACGCAATCTAACCCATATAGAATCCTATGTCATACCCGTAGCTCCTACCGCCCCCTGGATCTTTCCATCGCCCCCAAGGGGGCGTTAACGCCCACGTTAGGAATCACTGGGCTAGCCAGTTCGCGAAGTGGCCGGTGATTTCCTAGTTAAATATGTTTATATAATTATTTTTACACTTTTTTCTTACAAATTTCACTTTTTTCCTCTCTTGTCACACGGAGCTAATCCAATTCAGCTGCTATATACAGGGTGGGCAAAAAGTCCGTAGAAACTTTAAAAGTGAATAAAAACCGAAAAAATAACCGGTTTGTAGGGTTAGCATCGCTAGGTCACGGGAATTTTTTTAAAGACAAGAAAAGATCGCAAAAAATAGCCGATAGGTGGCGCTGGTACGAGTGGCTTCATTGGAAATATAAGCACGGTTATAAGAACTTGCGCTCCTAATCCACAATCACTATTGTCAACCGTGTAAATGGACTTGCTGCACTCTGCCGTTGCTGGATTTGTGACTCTCCTGCACTGTGTTATCCCCTTGTGGTGTTGGTCATGTGGAACACATACTGCTGTAATAAACAATTTGGAGGCATTCTGCTCGTTATTTGCGTATCTTTTCTTCGACTCGTGTACGTCAGCGCCACATATCAGCTGTTTTTTGTTATTTTTTGCTGTCTCAAAAAAATTCGCGTGACCTAGTGATGCTAACCCTGCAAACCGTTTTTTATTTCGGTTATTTTTTTCGGTTTTTATTAATTTTTAAAGTTTTTACGAACTTTTTGCCCACCCTGTATATATAGACATCTATCATACGTTGGCGATTAAAAAATGCATTTGGCTCATACCGGGCCGTCTCACATCAGCACATCGAGCTTTGGCAGTAACATATGTATTTATCAGAGAGAGAGGGAGTATTGTGTGAATTCTTTTTTTAGTTTAGGATTTTAATTTACTTGAATTCTCTCGTGGAAGAAAATGGTTATTATGGTTTCCAACTCTTGCCTTGCGATACTAAACACCTACCTAACATTCTTGACGGTGGGTGCGGTCCAGCATATTCTACACCTTTCTGAATGGACCAGCACCTCCTAGAGATAGAAGGCCTCCGAACGGGTTGCCATAAACGTCATTCAGACTACCTAGCAAGTTTGCCACATTTTGAAACACAGCGTCGTATTTCGCTTCTTCTTATTTTGGCGTAGAATCTCCCCCATTGGCTCACAAATACAGCATAGTGATTGGATGCGGGGCATAGAAATCGCCAACTCTCAGCCCGATCATTTCTTTTCCGCATGACGATGATACTGGCACGAGCAGGGAATTTTTTCCCCTGATTATTCTGAGGGGAAATGGACCACTGACGTCACAAGCAGCGTGCAGAGGCCTTCTATCTCTAGGAGGTGTTGAATGGACTCGTCCTCTGAACCCACTCGCGTGAGCCTGTTCAATTATTTTGTTTTAGTAGATGAGTTTAAAGGTGCTTCTACCTAAGTCCACTTATCCTGGTCCATGTTCGCCATGGTTTTTGTTCTGCGAATTCGCCGTGCTCTACAAAAATGCTACACGAAATCAAAGTGACGCCTTTGCCCGAATCCCCATCATCGGATTCTCTCAAGTTCGGCGTTCGTCCAGTGTGCGTCATTTTGACCGAACGTTATAATTGATTCACACGTGGCGCCATCGATTGCTTAAAACTTCGAAGCGATCGTTGTGAAGCGAAAAGTTGCGGGTTTCCCCTCCACTTTAAAGGAAAAGATTAATCAAATGATCGTAAGAGAAAATCCTAAAAAAAAAATCACTCTTTACCCATGAAAATCGAGCCGAACCGAGATTATTTCGATTCTCTCAATGTCAATATTTACCGAATCACTTTTCTCAGAAATGAAATAACCGTCCATAACTCGAAGAAACAATAAGAAAGTCTCTCTCTATAAGGAAAAGGTGAATAACGATAACAATGGGTTTTATTTCTTCTTGCGGAATTGGTTCGCTAATACAGTAAAAACCATTTTTTTTTCTATTGAGCCTGGAATCGATTCCCGACTGTTGACTCGTACAAAATTTTTCCCATGGGATTCAATATTGAAATAGGAGATTGCATTAAATAAAAAGGAAATTGCTTTAAAGACAAAGAAGCTATTCATTGCATGAACCAATGACATTAACGGGCGAATGAACTTGGAATATAGATGCGATACTTGCTTATCTTTATGATGCTGGGTCGACTACTACTACTTAACCGAACATGCACCACGTACACATTCCTCCGCGGAGTTTCCGGTACATGCCGGAATGTGTGTTCTGAGTGTATGCTTGGCCCTAACGAATTTCTGTTGTTGAGTTGCGCTTCATGCCGCCACCTGGCTTCCATTCGATGGACAACGAAGTAGTTAGAAACCGTATAGATCACACATGTCCAACCTACGGCCCACTGGTCAAATGTGGCCCTCAGAGACATCTGACGAGGACCGTGATCCCCAAACCTAATTTCATAAAAATGTACTGAGCGGCATACGAACAGATCTGTGCGGTTCACTTAACGCTGTGCAGTTCCACATCACTTGAGTGACATTACGCGGCACTTGAGTAATGCGCGGCGCAGTTCAAAACCAAATAAGTGGCCCGTGGTGCATTTTCAGATTACTCAAGTGACGCGCGGCACAGTTAGGCCGTGGCATATGTCTAGACCCACTGAGCATTTACAGATCACTTGAGTGATCCATCGCCAATTTTCAAGTCACTCAAATGACTCGCTGCACATTTCCAGGTTACCTGAGTGACCTTCGGTGCTGCTCCAGATCACTTTATAGACGCGCGACCTATTCACGGATCACTTTATAGACGCGCGAACTATTTGCGGATCACTTTATAGACGCGCGACCTATTCACGGATCACTTTATAGACGCGCGACTTATTCACGGATCACTTGAGTGACTCGCGGCACAGTTTCAAAGAATTTAAGCGGCCGCAGCATATTTGCAGATATCTTGAGTGTGGTAATTATTTATAATTATAATAAAATATTAACCTCATCACTGCTAGAATCACTAAAAAGTTATTTCTTCCCCCCTACCCCCCCCCCCCGTTTGAAAATGCACAAGAAGATAAGGAGGTGAACTAACAACTGCCTCGCTCATTGAGATTTTTTTAGTAGCGCCGTGTGAGGGGGAACGGGCAACTCGACTCGTTCAAGTCAACTCAGCTCTGAAGATGAGGCTACTAGAGCTCAAATTGAGTATTCCCATGTAAAGTGCCATCAAATGAAAGGTTCACGAGGGGTGGAGAAAAGTTGCACAGTATAATTTGTAGAACCTGAATGTGGTGTTCTGTTCGTGTAACGTGGAGGATGTTATGGGATCATCAGGTCATTACGCGTTCAGAGAGAAGATCTTTTTATAAGAAATAACCTCACAGCTTCAGCTTGATCAGCTTCTTCGATGGCAAAAGAGCTCAAGCAGCAACTGCCATTGGTCGTATTCGATGATAAAGGAACTAAATCTATACCAATTCTTGGCCTTCTTTGATGACGAAAAGAACTCAATCAGCAATTGAACGTTTCCGACGACGAGGAAAGCCAATCGACCTCGCCTTCTTCGATCAACTCAATCAGCAACAGTCCTTAATAGTTTTCAATGACAAAAGAACTAAATCGACAGCAGTCTTTAGTCATTTTCTAAGATAAAATCAATCAGGAGCAGTCCTTGGTCATCTTCTTCGATAAACTGAATCAGTGACAGTCCTTAATTGTAGTCAATGACAAAGGAACTAAATCAGCAGCAGTTTCTGGTCGGCTTTCTTCAATGAACTCAATCACTCGAAGCCTTTGTTCCTCTTCGATTTCATATAAACTGAATCAGCAGCAGGCCATCTTTGCCATCTTTTTTTTTGATTAACTCAATCAGTAGCAGTCTTTAGTCATCTTCTACGATAAACTCGATCAGTAGCAGTCTTTAATGATTTTCTACGATAAACTCGATCAGTAGCAGTCCTTAATGATCTTTTACGATAAACTCAATCAGTAGCAGTCTTTAGTCATCTTCTTCGATGAACTCAACCAGCGACAGTCCTCAATCATCTGTGATGACAAAAGAACTAAATCAGCAGCAGTCCCTAGTCATGTTTCTTCTATGAACTAAATCAGCAGCAGTCCCTAGTCATGTTTCTTCTATGAACTAAATCAGCAGCAGTCCTTAATCGTCTTCAACGACAAAGGAACTACATCAGCAGCAGTCATCAAAGAGAAAAGACGAACGATCTTCATCAAATGTTGCTTCTTCTTCCTACGTCAGGGTCTTCTGCAAATGCTTACATTGGACCTATGCTGCGAAATTCTCAAACGAGTTGAATTTTTATTCGGTGTAATTTTCCGTACTGTGAATCTGCTGTCTCTTGGGTAAGAATTTTTCTCGAGGGGGAAGCGCCCCTCACACTTTCGCCTGAGAGTTAGGTAAACCACAGCAAACAAATTCAGCTGTGGATAAGTCGATGTTCCAACCCTGCAGAATTTTATTACTATGGAGTTCGTTTCCCATTTTTGTAGCATAAAATTTCTGAATGAAAATTCCGCGAAAGGATTTCTTCAAAAATAAAGATTAATCGTTTGATCGGAGAGGAACTGTTTACAGACAATCCTCTTTCCTTTGTGTTTTTCCTCGTGATTTCCCATGAAAATAACCATAAGGCTGCCACACATATTGTTCGGCAACTCCCTCGGCTAATCTCTACGTTCACCAGAGTTAAGTAAGTGTTTTTCTTGGACGAAGAAGAATAAGAAGAAGATACCTTTTCCATCATAACTTGGTTCCTTCCATAGTAACAACAACAGCAAAAAAGGACGAGAAATTCCTTCTACCGGGAAAATATTAATAAAAAGGGATTTTTATTTTCCCTGGAACAAAAAAAAAGAAGTGGGAAAAAATTGGTTTTTGCAAATAAAAAGAGCTATTTTTTACGAGCTTGAAGCTATTGAATTCTTGCTGTTGGTGCTGATCTAGATGCAGGCGTAAATATTTTTTAGGAGAGGAAGAGAAAAATGGGATCGATTTTTACCCACTTCTGGACAGGATACGAGAAGGAAAAACACTCCCGTTTATAAATAAAGGATGAGGGGGGGGGGGGGGGACTCGTTGTTTAAATCTTTAACTGCTGCTCCCGAGGCTTATGGGAGTGGATTGCCCAATCATCTCTCCATGATTTGAATTGGTACAGTATATACCCCCCCCCCCCCATACAATTATCTCGAGACTTTCAAACGCAGTACTTTAAAATATTCGGGTGAAACCGTAAAAATGAAACCTTGCTTCCTTCATTCATCTGCATGAAAGAAGTCGAAATATCTCCCCCCACCCCCAAAAATCCGGACACATTCTTGCTATGTAATGTGCTTTTTTTTTTGGATGCTCGTAACCGCGTAACCACCGGAATCGGAGTTCGTTGCATCGAATAAATATGCAAATTAGAAACATACCACAAAGAAACAACTTTGAAAACTCCATAAAAACCTTAAAAAAAAAGTACGACTTTGACTTCGGGACCATAAACACGCCATTTCCAACCCCCCGAAAAGAAAAATACGTACATAATAAAAATTTCAGCGAAATTTTAAAATAAGGAATAAACAACGTTAAAAGAATTGCGCCATTTACTTCAATGGCCTTGTTCGCCATTTTAAAATATGTATTCGTATTTATATGCTGTCACCTAACTGCGCGCCATTGCGCTTTCTCTAGAATCTTCTTTCTTTTTTTTTTAAATGGCTGATGATCATCGTAGAGGAAGCCATCTTAAAACTCCATAATTTGGTTGGGGGGGGCGGAGGGGGGCGAATTTTTCACCACGAATTTCGTTAAAATCCTTAAAATATAAGAGAAAATGAAGATAACGTATCCTTGTTTTTGGGTAATGTCTGCAGTTCCCCCCGAAGAAATTTCTGAAATTTGCCCCCCCCCCCAGTTTCTTTGCTTAATAGTTTGTCTTTTGAGAGCAAGAGAGAGAGAGAGAGAAAGCTGCAATTTTTGAATGGCATTAGATACAATTTATATGAATAGTGTAGTGAATTTTGTGGTGTACCCTTGCTGGTCTACCATTTAACACTACTACTACTAAACCACACTTGCACCTCGTCCATATTCCTCTGCGGAACCTCTAACGAATTGGTACATGCGGGAATGTGTGTGTACGTGTAGTGAAAGCTGACGTGAAGTTTGCTTCTGTGTAATGCTTGTTATGTGTGTCGTGCTGCCATCTGCCACCAGTTTTTCTAACTGTGAGTGAAGTGTAATGATTGAATAATTTATCGTTGTAGGCGTGTTGCTCTCTGTGGCGAGACTTTTTAATGGGGAGATCGGCTCGCATTTGCGCCTCGAAGTTGGGAACCACAGGAAACCAACTGCAGCCGACCACCACTGCGGTGACGGTGGGGTTCGAACCCGGATCAACGCGATGCGAGTCCGTCATTATGACCACTCGACCGCCACAGCGTCACCATTTAACACTAGAACAACGGGAATTTCGAACTACCAGGAACAGTAGGGACGGATGATGACTTTTTTTGATCGGCACAGATACGTCAAATCAATCGGCTACCTATCCTACAGGGTGGATTTTATCCTTGAGTCAAGCGAGGATCCAGAGGTTGTGGGAAGGTGGGGGTGATTGCCCCCTCCGAAAAGCCGAATAATAGGAGGGAAAATTTGTTTGATCCAATATACCAACACAATAAGTAGCTTCTCTGACACATCGCTGTGGATCCGGTTGCCTCCGTTCCATATGAGCGGCTGAGGATATCGGCCTCGCCTTCATTCGCAGCTGACCACGCCTGGATTCGTTCCGTCCGCAAGTGAAGATATCTGCCTCGGCTTCATTCGAAGCTGAAGATATCTGCCTCGGCTTCATTCGAAGCTGAAGATGTCTGCCTCGGCTTCATTCGAAGCTGAAGATGTCTGCCTCGGCTTCATTCGAAGCTGAAGATGTCTGCCTCGGCTTCATTCGAAGCTGAAGATGTCTGCCTCGGCTTCATTCGAAGCTGAAGATGTCTGCCTCCGCCCCATTCGAAGATGAACATGCCTGTCTTTACTCCATTCGCAGCTGAAAATATCTTCCTCGGCTTCATTCGCAGTTGAGGATGCCTGCCTTCATTCTATTCACGGTTGAAGATGGCTGTCCCAGCTTCTTTCGCTGCTTAAAATAGCCGCCTCGGCTCACTCGCCGCTGAAGATGTTCGCCTCCACGCCATTTGAAGATGAAGTTGCCTGCCACCAGCTTCTTTCGCTGCTTAAAATAGCCGCCTCGGCTCACTCGCCGCTGAAGATGTCCGCCTCCACTACATTTGAAGCTGAAGTTGCCTGCCTTCACTTATTCAAAGCTGAAGATATCTGCCTCAGCTTCTTTCGCTGTTGAAGGTGACCGACTCGGCTCATTCGCAGCTGAAGATGCCTGCCTCCGCTTATTGCCGCTGTGGTGGTCGAGTGGTCATAGTGACGGACTCGCATCGCGAGGATCCGGGTTCGAACCCCCACCGGCGCCACAGTGGTGGTCGGCTGAAGTTGGTTTTCTGTGGTTTACAACTTCAAGGCGCAAAAACGAGCCGATCTCCCCGTTAGAAAGTCTCGCCGCAGAGAGCAACAGGCCTATAACGTTACAAATATTCAATCATTACACTTCAATCACAATTTTAAGTATAGATAGCAGCACTGAAATATCAAACACAACACTAGCTACACACTCTGACTGTTAGGTGCACCCACTTTGTCCCAGACTCTGCCACGAAGCTGGGCTGGAAGAGATCTCGGCAACGGGATAAGTCCGGTAGCAGAGCCCCTGGCGTTCATTCATTCATGCCTCCGCTTATTCTCAGCAGAATATGACTGCCTTCGCTCCATTCGCCGCTGAACATGCCTGCCTCCGCTCCACTCGAAGCTGAAGATGCCTGCCTCTACTCCATTCGTTGCTGAAGATATCTGCCTCGGCTTCATTTGCAGCTGGAGATGCAGCGTTTGTGCCATTCACCACTGAATGTATCTGCCTCTGCTCCATTCGAAGCTGAAGATGCCTGCCTCCGCTCCATTCAAAGCTGAAGATGCCTGCCTCCGCTCCATTCAAAGCTGAAGATGTCTGCCTCCACCCCATTCGAAGCTGGAGGTGCTCGCTTTCACTAAATCCACAGCTGCAGATGCCTGCGTTCACACCATTCGCCGCTAAAGATATCTGCCTCGGCTCCATTCGCAGCTGAAGATGTTTGCCTCTGCTCCATTCGAAGATGAAGATGCCTGCATCCGCTGCAGTCGAAGATGAAGATGTCTTCTTTCTTTCTATTCGCCAGTAAATTCATTTGCCTTGAATTCATTCGCAACTGAAGGTGTCTGTCTTCGCTCAGGCACGGATCCAGAGGAAGGGAGGTGATAGAAACGATCACCTCTCCCAAGAGCTGAATAATACGGGGGGGGAAATTTTTCTGTCCCGTAAAATACGGAACGATCCAACGAACTTACACAATCCGACCCTCCCGACACATCGTCCCGGAACCGCGCCTGAACTAAAAGCATCTGTCCCACCAAGTCATAAATTTTTTAAACTTTCGATACCTCCTCCTCCTGCTCGTGATTTCCCAGCGGAAATTGCCTTAAGCCATAGATTGGTTTGGTGTTAAAAACATCTCCAAAAAACAGAGAAATCTTCTCTCAATGTTATTTACACGAGATACCAGCCCCGCGTAAAAACAACACAAAAAGGAGAGATTGTATTTCAATCATGACTCCTTTTCCAAGGGAAAAATCCTCTTCCTTACAAGAAAAACACGGAAAATAATAACAATAATAATGGTTTTTATTTCTCCGGGTGGAAAAAAGAAATGAAAATATTGGTTTTTGGGAGAAGAACTCATTTTTTATGAGCTAAAGGCTATTGAATTCGTCGTTGTTGTTGTTGTTTGGCTACATCAAATATTTCTTGTTTTTCGGATTTATCCGTGTTAAATCGATCCCGATTTTGTAGGCCGTAAAATTTTCCTCTCCCGAGTTTCCCTTCTTCTTCTTCTTACGGGAATCGACGACGAAACTGAGGATTCCAATAAAAATCGTGATTATTCTCTCGAGATATGGACATTTTGTTTTAGATCAAAATTAGAGTTGCTCGCCGAAGTTGTGCCGGATTATGCCTGAAGCTAAGCGTGTCCAACATTTTGCAGAGTGCCGGGACACTTCTTTGGTTTGGAAACGTGTCGGCGGGCCACTTAAGTGAGCTGGAAATGCATCGCGGGCAACTCGAATGAGCTGTGAATATGCCGGGGGGGGGGGGGGGGTTTACTCGAATGAACCGTAAATATGCGGTGGGTCATTCAAGTGAACTATAAATATGTCGCGGGCCATTTCAGTGATCTATAAACTTGCCACGCGCCACTTTAGTGACCTATAAACGTGCCACGCGCCACTTGAGTGATTTGTCAATATGATGGGGTTCACTTGAATGATGTGTCGCGGGACACTTGAGTGATTTGTCAATATGATGGGGTTCACTTGAATGATGTGCCGCGGGACACTTGAGTGATCTACAGACGTGTCACGTGCCACTTGAGTAACGTGGAGTGGCGCGGGACATTTTAGTGATCTATAAGTGAACTATAAGTGATCTATAGACATGTCACGCACCCCTTGCGTGAAGAGGAAATGTGTCGCGGGCCACTTGAGTAAACTACAAACGTGTCACGCGCCACTTGACGTGGAAATGTGTCGGGGGAAACTTGAGTGATCTACAGACGTGCCAGGTGCCACTTGAGTGACGTGGAAATATTGTCACTTGAGTGAACTGCAGACGTTCCACACGCCACTTGTGTGAGGTGGAAATGTGTCGCGGGACACTCGAGTGATCCACAGACTCGCCACGAGCCAATTGAGCGTACTGTCAATGTGCTGCAGGCCACTTGAGTGATGAGGAACTGTACCGCGAGTCCCTCAAGTGATCTGTAAGGCCAAGCGCGAATTGAGCCGCGTGCAGCGTCCGCGACACGACGCAGGGCAGAACACTGCTTCGCAGCCAACGGAAATCAAAAGGACAGCGAAAATTCAGGCACGAGGCGACACGACTCTAATCGCGTGTGACGCGCGCGCTCGTTGGCGCTGTTGTTGAGCAGCAGATTATATGGAGTTCGCATTCTCGTATGAAATAATGTTTAACATCAATGCCACACACATTTACATAAACATGGTATTATAAATAATTTTTTTAATTTTTATTCCTGGATTATTTTATTTTTCATTATGGAATTATTGCAATTTCGGAATTTTCATTAATGAACCGAATTTTCACTAATTGTGTGATACAAATAAAAAGTTGAAATCAATGTTATTGCATGGATATGCAACTCAAAAGTTGGGGTCCGGCTAATTACTTCATATTTAACTTTCTAGGCTTCTTATACCTCTAGGCGAACGCAATATTTCAAAAAAAGCTAGAGAATTCAATACAATTTTTAATATTATTAATGTGTCGCCGCCCCCCCCCCACTAAATTTCCGCATTTCTACAATAAAATCGGTAATTTTAACACTGATTTCTATGGGGATCATCCTTTGCCTGACCCTCAAAGCGACGATGATGATGATTCTGATGTCTGTTCAAAAAGCTCTGATTACTGGGAGGATTGAAAATATGTGGCAAACCAATATAAAGGCATAAACCATCATAAATATATACCGGCAGCGTTAAAGAAGTGCCAAACCATAGTGAGAAACGATGTCACTCTCTGCTGTTCATACGAAGTACGAAAGCCAAGCGGAGATGTATATGGTTCGGAAAGAAAATTCACATTCCTCTATGGGAATTCTCATTCCTCTCACTGCCCGGGCGAGTGTTCTAACCATTGAACTACAGAGGACAGTCATTTTCTTTCCTTGGAGCGTATGTGTGAATGCTGAACAGGAGTGAGCATGGACAGCCGCCAAGCTCAGCTAATAGCTCTTACGACGTTAGCACCCCCCTGATGGCGACATATAGTCTTTCCGAAGTACATCTCCGCCTGGTTATACAGGCTTTCGTACTTCGTATGAACAGCGGAGAGTGACATCTTTTCTCTTTATATGTCGCTCGCTAACCGGACCACGACTAGCGGCCATGGGGGGAGATACGGGGTGGGGGGGGGGGGCATTGCCTTCCAGCATCAAAGGCGAAGTCGACTGATCTAATGTATATATGAATTGCCATCATCATCATCATCATCATCATCGTGCCCCCCTCCAGACTTCCAAGTCTATCTCCGCCCATGCTGAGGGTGCGGTAGCCCAGGTCGATAAGATATTCGCTTAAAGTACCAAAGGATGTCTAGAGGTGTCGCGAGTTCAATACCCGGGCCGTCCTCGTCAGAAAGCTTTCCTGACACAGGGGTACAACAGAAACGGCGACACGAACGCCAGAACTTGGCCTCTGGACTTATCCCGTTGCCGAGATCTCTTCCAGCCCAGCTTCGTGGCAGAGTCTGGAACAACGACCGCAGAAAAATTGCTACCGCAGGGAGTCTTTTAGCGCACTAACCTCTCGATGAGTATAAAAAAAACAAGCCTGCCGTTCGGAACAGTCTAATTAGCCCTCGCGTGCAGAAAATGATCAAACCGACCGAACCACTCGTTAACCGAAATTCCACTGTATCTTGAAAATTTTGGCTGTACTTCGGATTGGCAGTTTTCGAGGAAAAAACTAACTCAGAGTGTGGGAAAACTTCAATTATAATCATCCCGTATTTTTAACTATTCTTCTATAAAAATCCGAACAAGGAGGAAAAACTTAAACCGTTTCTCAAGTGTTTTCTTGAATTACTTCACAAGTTTGTGGACATTGGAGGAAAAAGAAACAAAAAAGAAAAACTCTTGAGATAACACAGAACTGAAAGAGCACTTGTGTGTTATCGTTATCTCAATTACTCCATGGACGAGAGAGAAGAGTGTCAAAGAGTAATGAGTAACTTTTTTTTGGAAGAAACTTCCACCCGTAAAAAAGTTTGTTTCTTTCCGCGGGAAAACGCTCTCCTGTTAAGTGTTTCTTTAGGACTCTGGTGAAAGTCCATTGAAATTTCTTGATGGGTTTGGATAACTCAAGAAGTCATGATACTCAAAAAATTGAGCACGCTTCTTCTTTATCCTGGTAGCGCAGGTCGATAAGATACGCGACTAAAGTTGCCAAAGGCTGTTTAGAGGTTTCCGCGAGTTCGTCCTTGTCAGAAACTTTTGGGAACAACAGGAACGGCGACATGACCACAGAAAAAAAGATTGCAAGATTGCTATCTCGGGGATGGGGTGGGGACTCCCACACTAAGGAGGTTAGGGGCCGCTCAGATATTACGTCACCGCCGCCGACCGCTTCATGATTTATGACGCGGGCCACTTCAAGGAATCTGTGAGTATGCAGTTGGCCTTTCGAGTGATCTACTACTAACCCACACATGCACCTCGTCGATATTTCAACTTCTAACGAATTGTTTCATGTTGGAATGTTCGTGTTTTGAACCTAACGTGAAGCTTGTTTCTGTGCAATGCCTTTGTGCTGCCATCTGCTACCTGTTTTTCGAACTATGAGTGAAGTACCATGATCGAGGATTTACCGTTGCAGACCTGTTGCTCTCTGCGGCGAGACTTTTTAACGGTGAGATCGGCTCGCATTCACACCTTGAGGTTGGGAATCAAGGAAAATGAACTTCAGCCGACCACCACTGTGGGGTTCGAACCCGGGTCCTTGCGATGCGAGTCCGTCACTATGACCGCTCGACTACCATAGCGGCCTTTTGAGCGATCTCGCAAATTCACGGATTAGTTCATTTTTACTAAATTAGGTTTGAGGTCGTTGGTAACATCAGTTGACCCGAGGGTCGCATATGTCCCGTGGGGCATGGGTTTAGCACGTCTGATGGGGGGCTTCTTCCCAGAGATCGCTATTTTTTTTTCAAATTCTGGATAAGCACGTGACGGAAGTATTGTACGATAAATATAGCCAAATTCAGTTGTAACGACACTTCGGCTATAACGTCAATAGCTTGTCCCGCCTGATTGCTACAGAGAACATATACACAGACACACACGGAAAATTGATTTTATGTACAGGGTGTCCCGTAAGTGCTAATGCGGCCACCCTGTATATAAAATCTATTTTCCGTGTGCGCCTGCGTATATGATCCCTATAGGAATCAGCCGGGACAAACTATTAACGTTATAGCCGAAGTGTCGTTACAACTGAATGTGGATATATTTATCGTACAATATTTCCGTCACGTGCTGATACAGTATTTGAAAAAAAAATTAGCGATCTCTGGAGAGAAACCCTGTACTGTACATCATACGTGTGTGCTCAACCCATGGCCGGCGGGCCAAATGCTGCCCTCGGATCATCTGATGTTACCAGCGACCTCCAACATGATTTTGTAAAAATGAACTAAATGCGGCATATTCACGGACCCCACGAGTGGCCCACGGCATAATTCCATAGCACTTAGCGGCCCACGGCACATTTACAGATTACTGAGGTGATCAGCAGTGCAGTACCACATCACTCGAGTTATCCGCTACACAGACCCAGATCACGCAAACAGCTGGCGACGCATTTGCAGATTACTTAAGTGACCCGCGCCACAGCTCCAGATCATTTGTGCGGCACTGTGGTACAGTTACAGAGCATTTAAGTTGCCCTCGGTGCAGTTCCTCACCACTTATGTTACCAGCGGCACAGTTTCAGATCCCTTAAAGTTTTCGAAATCCCCCGTTTTCGAACCAATGAAGTGGCCCGCACACTTCCCTAAACGTTGAGCGCCCTTATATCAATCATGTCGCTCGAAGAACCCGAATAAACTTTCATTAAGATACTATTTTGGAAATCTCGTCCACGGAACGTTGTTTCCACATAGTAACCATTCGACAAAATGGCGGCGGCACGAAAAATGGACGCAATCAAGAAAGATAATTATGATTACAGCTAATGATCTTTGCATTGCTTTTCTGAGTGATGATGGTGATTATGCTTTATATATTGGAACCGTAATAATTAATTTTCGCCTGATTGCTTTTCAATGAATCCATTAAACCAATCATGAAGGAGAGGGGAATGATGGGAAAAAAACTATGTATTTTTTTATATTTATGGCATACATACTCACCCCGCGGCCCGCCATCTAAATGTGGCCCGCGATTACAAATGTTTTTTTTGTAAAAATGAACTACACGGGTCATTTCCGAATTACTTCAGCGACCCACGGCACAGTTACAAATCGCTCAAGTGGCCCGTCGCACAGATGACTTAAGCAAACCGCGACGCCATTATAGATCACTTGAGTGGCCCGCGGCACATCTTCAGATCACGTTATCATCCCACGGCACATTCACAGGTCACTCGAGTGAACCGTAACACGCTTATAATCCCTTGAGGGACCCCACGGTGCAGTTACAGATCACTTAAGTGACCCTCGCGAACCAAACATATTCCCACGTTAACATCCCGACAGGAACCGCTGACGTTTAGGGACACTTAAGTGGCCCGTGGCACACCTTCCAACCACTTTAGTGACCCACGGCACATTCACAGATCACTCGAGTGAACCGCGGCACGTTTATAAATCACTTGAACTACTCACGGTACAGTTATAGATCATTTAAGTGAACCGTGGCTCATTTACAGATCACTTCAGTGGCCCGCGACACGCATTCAAACACAGAGTAATAATACTATAGAGTGCGCGCGAGGGGTTACAATGTGAAGCAAAGATCCGGAGTCACGTGACTCCAGTCGAAACTCTGGTCAGGGAATCTCGCTGGCAATGCTTTCCTTATGGCTACTCGTATGACGATCTACACGCGCTGTCTTATTTTTGATTAGAATGGCCAACACTTGCGCAGCTTTCGGATGTTCTGAGCGGTTTAGGAAAGGGGGACCAGTATCCTTTCACAAGGGAATACTTTTTTGCTTATTCCCCTTCTTATAAATTAAAAATTGGAATATTAAATTGACGATGCAATGGATTTCTGACGTAATCTCAGTTTTTAACAACTCCATTTTGGATTTAATTCAATTAAAGTTCCAAGTTTTGGTAAAATTCAAATGTCATGAATCATTATTAAATGTTTTAATAGAATTTTTGGCAATAAATGATTGAAATTGTGAGTTTTATGAAGTTTTAACTGAAATATACGTCTCCGCAAGATTTGGCGAGATTTGGCGAGCTAGTGAGTTCATTCGAGTTTTGCTCAACTTGGAAGAAAATATGCTTTTCAGAAGGAGAAATTTATGAAAAATATTCTATTTAAATAGAATGTGAGGAAAACTCCCCCCCCCCCTCTAGACAATTGCAGTTTTGCATAAAAATGCATAACAACCTCTAAAAATAATAGTATTTTTACCCCTCTTCGTAACGGTTATGTTTGCATATGCTGATAAATACAGCAAAAGCCAACATGAACTAAGCAGATGAAAAAAAATCTCTCTCTATCTTCGCATTTATTATTAATTTAATTTTTATGGCGAAATATGTGTAGTGCACGCATCTCATACGGACAGAACGAAGTTGTTGAAATAAAGTGATATTTCAGCATGGATTTTTTCCATATTCATCAAACTTACTAACTTCATTTTAAGAATTATTCGATTCATTCGTAAAAAGTGATAAATGCTACGAAATTCATCAAACTTACTAAAAATATTGGTAATTATGCATATATTTACCAACTATTATGCATAATTTCTGAAGATAACGCGCACTACGGATTTATCAAATTTACAGTAACATAAACATTATATATTTGTTGTATACAATATTTTGTTTCCTGTGTGTGTATAGATATTTAGAAAGCTATTAAAAACTGTGCCAAAAAAATTTATTTCATGAAATTTATACTGTTTATATTCACTTCCTTCAAATATTATATATTCAATTAAAATTTAAAAACCCATGTGTTAAGAAATTATTAAGAATTATCCCTTAATGGAAAATAAAAAAATTCCGTTTTCCAATATTTGTTTATTTTATAGAATTTATTTTTTCAAATCTGATACTCCCTAAATATTTCCCATAAAAATGAGTGAAATTCATTGAAAAAATGAAGGAAAGTTTTCATCAACTTGATCGAATTGAGTCAAATTTCGTTACAGCAACATCGTAGCTTCTGCGAAAACGCGCCAAATGTAATAGCGCAGAACCTGTTCTTTCCCCGACAATACTGCTCATCTTTTCTTCACGTTCGACAAGTTTTATGAATAGCGTGCGCGGTCTATTTATATCTTAAGTCTATGCATTCAAATCAACGAGGTGGCCCGCACTCTCCCAGACGTTGAGCATCCTTGATTTATGGCATTAATTTTCGCATCATGAACTCACTCTGAAACATAATCGAGAGCACCAACTGAACTCGGAATGCCATCTTTGACGTTAACGTTCTCAAAGAGGTGTTTTTAAATGCAAAATGTTGCCAAATATTAGCCAATTTTCTGCTAAAATAGGAAAATTTTTACCATTTTCATTGAAACGGTGGAATGTCCATCACTTTTCCTCTAATACAGTGAGACAGGGGCTGCACAATCTCCAGCCCGCCAAGAGGTTCCATCCGGCCCGCGAAAGTTGTTTTGGTAGAAAAAGTACCGGTATACGTAAGGCAAGATAAATACCTAGGCTGACCATATATCTTTCATAAAAATACGGGACATCGCCAAAAAAAAGTTTTCAAGCCGAGTGAAGTTGCCAATAACAGCCGAAAAAATTTGCCAATAGTGATTAAAGTTGCCAATCACAGTCGGGAAATTTGTGAATAGTGAGTAAAGTTGGGAATCACAGCCGAAAAATTTGTCAATAGTGATTAAAGTTGCCGATAACACCCGGAAAATTTGTCAATAGTGAGTAAAGTTGTGAATCACAGCCGAAAAATTTGTCAATAGTGAGTAAAGTTGTGAATCACAGCCGAAAAATTTGTCAATAGTGTGTGAGGTTGCCAAAACAGCCAAAAAATTTGTCAATAGTGAGTAAAGTTACTAATAACAGCCAAAAAATTTGTCAATAGTGAGTAAAGTTACTAATAACAGCCAAAAAAATTGTCAATAGTGATTAAAGTTGCCAATCACAGCCGGAAAATTTGTCAATAGTTAGTAACGACGTTGCCAATCACAGCCGGAAAATTTGTCAATAGTTAGTAACGACGTTGCCAATCACAGCCGGAAAATTTGTCAATAGTTAGTAACGACGTTGCCAATCACAGCCGGAAAATTTGTCAATAGTGGGTAAAGTTGCCAATAACAGCCAAAAAAATTGTCAATAGTGATTAAAGTTGCCAATCACAGCCGAAAAAAAAATTCGTCAAAGCCAAGGCAAATTGCCATCCACAGCCGAAAAAAATTTTCGAGAACAAGTAAAGTTGTGAACTACAGCCAAAATGTTTGTCAAAAGAAAGGAAAGTTGTCAGTTACAGCCAAAAAAAAATCATTATAGGCAAGTAAAGTGTGTAGTAAGTAATCTACAGCCCAAAAATGTGTCAAAGACAAGGCAAGTGAAGTTGCCATTTACAGCCAAAAAAAGAAAATGTCACAGGCAAGAGTTACTAACTGCCGCTAAGATTGCTGAAAAATTGCCAATCGCGGAATATTATGGGAACTATATGCCAACATATATAATTTTGCTGAAAACACGTATGTGTGACAAATAGTGTGAGATGAATATATATATTTGATAATTATTATTATGGCCATAATTATCATAATGCAATTCAAAAGTTATGAAAATAATCTTGATTTGAATTTTTTGAATTAAGGGATAAAATCGGTAGATTTCATAAAAAATTTTGACTGACAAAATTACGGGAAACGGGCCGTAAAATAAGGGACATGTGGTCTTTCCTATCAGTGAACTGTCCGTGACGGTGAATTTCCCTATCGATGAATTGTTTGGCGATGAGTTTTCCTATCGGTGAATTGTTTGGCGATGAGTTTTCCTATCGGTGAATTGTTTGTCGATGAATTTTACAGTAATAAATTTCCCTATCGGTGAATTGCGTGGTGGTTCATTGTTAGCGGTGAATTTCATGGCGGTGAATTGTTTGTTGATGAATTTTCTTACCAGTGAATTTTACTGTCGGTGAATTGTTTGTCGATGAATTTTATAGCGGTGAATTTTCCTATCGGTGAATTGCGTGTCGGTAAATTGTTTGTCGATGCAGTTTCCTATTGCTGAACTGCGTTTTGGTGTATTGTTGGCGGTGAATTTTGCTGTCGGTGAATTGTTTGTTGCTAAATTTTATTGCGGTGAATTTACTGATCGGGAATTGTTTGTCAATGGATTTTCTTAGCGGTGAGTTTTCCTATTCGTGAATTGCGTGTGAGGAATTTTCCTATCGATGAATTCCATAGCGGTGAATTTTGTGGCGGTAAATTTTCCATAAATCATTCACATTCCTGGCGCTTTCCCATAATCGCAGAACGTCCACCATTTTTCCTCTTAAGCAAAATTGCCAAACTCTTTGATTATTTTGCCAAAACTACCAAATCTCTCTCTCTCTCTCACTTATCCCCCCCCCACCACAAATACTAAATTCTTGGAAAATAATTTTTTCACCAAAAACTGTCTTTCAGCCACTTTCCTACAAAATTGACAAATCGACATCTCCAGGGCAGGAAAATTTGCAATATTTTTTTTCTCAGCATCTTCAAACTTTAAAAATAATTTCCCACGCCCATGTTTTAATTGCCATTTCCATATTCCACATCAAAGAAATAGAATAATGCCTCCTTCCAGATAATTTGCATATCAAAGTTTTTACTCTCTCTTTCCCGATAATAATTAATAATTCAACAAGTCCCGTTTGTGAATAAGAAACCTTCGCAAACTGGCAAGTAATTGCATTTAAACGCACATGAATGGAAATCGCGCAAAGAATGCAAATAATGGCATATATGAATTTCTAATTAATTCGTACAGCGTTAATTATTCTCAGATAATTATACGGATGGGCTAAACTTCCGGCCGGTGCTTGAAAAATAATTATAATTATCATTATAATGTTCATGGGGGATGTGAAAAATCGTAAGTGTTTATCAGATTTAATTAGATCGAAGCTCAATTGAAAACGAAGTTTCTAATGAATAATTAAGAAGACTTTCAGCTTGTGATAATCGGATTAATTATTGTTTTTGCAATGCGTAAAATACTGCGAATGGCATCGAGGATATTTTCCCGACTAGAATGGCTTATAATTTCTCTCGTAAATCCATCCATTTTCCTCGGAAGGTTGCAAACATTTTGCAAAGTTTGCAAAATGATTACTTTTCGGTGCATATCGCCAGGTGCTTGCCACTTTCCCCCTCAAAATTGCTAAAAATCCCACAGATTTTCGCTACAACTACAGGATATGTATGTACAGTGTATGTACTTTTTTCTTCTAATACCGCCAAATGCCTGACGAAAATATCTTTCCCACCGAAATTGCCAGATGCCATCCGGCAACCGTCAGAATCGTCATAACGTTTGTTTTGCTTTTCTTGTTCAAAATGCCGAGTGTGAGTCACATTTTCATGAAAATTCAAAATGTCACCCACTTTGCGCTTAAGTTGCAAAATCTCACCCAGCTTCCACAAAAGTTGCAAAATGTCATCCACTTTCGAAAAAGGTTGCAAAATATTCTCCACTTGCCATAAACAAACATATATAATACAACAAACAATCGCCCATTTTCTGCAAAAGTAGCAAAATGTTTGCCCCCTTTTTGTTAAACTGTCGATTGTTTCTCATTTCTTATTTTTAGGCTCATTTTTATCCTCCCCTTTCCGCACAGATTGAAAAAAAATTGCATCCACTTTCCGCAAAAGTCGGTGAAATGGCATCCACTTTCTGCCAAGATTGCAAAATGTCATGCACTTTCTGCAAAGATCTCAAAATGTTTGCCACCTGTTTTTGATAAACTGCCGATTTTCTGTCACATACAACCACATGAAAGACCACTTTTCACCAAAAAATGCCAAAAGATCTGCCACTCATCTTCTTAGTCGAAATATGATAACTTCTTCTATTATTTAGCCAAAAAAAACACACCAAATGCTTCTTACTTACTCTCCCCCAAGACATTTGTGGATACTATCACTCTATTTTGCCAGGACTAACAAATTTCTGGAAATCAATTTTTGCCAAAAACTGCTGTCTCTATAAGCCACTTCCCTACTAAAAAATTGTCTAATTATCTCATTTCCCGTCGAGAATTACTGATAATGTTCGCGAAAGTTCGATTCTGGAAGACCAAATTGCAATTTTCGCCAATTGGCTTTCTTTTCTGCGTCCGTCCCATTGGGTATTCATCGATTGTGTTCGGGTTATCCATCCAATTGGAAAGTACTAGTTCCGATTCCCGGTCACGTTCTGAAAGACAGCGATAGTCCGGCTTATTGATGTCCTGGAGCGGAAAATAGCATCACAAACCTAAGAGGAAAGTTTGTCCGGTTTTTCTTTCCGCGATATCTTTCCGGGATAGTCGTGGATGAATTCTCCATGCTAAAAGGGATTTACAGAAAATTAACCGATAAACAGTTCACCCCGATAGGAAAACTCACCGACAAACAATTCACCGTCACGTGGTTCATCGATAGAAAAATTTACCGCCATGCAATTGCGCGATAGGAAAATTCACCGACTAAGTGACATGGTGAGTGAGTGGATGATTAGGGGAGTGAATGAGCAAGTGAGTAATTGATTAAGTGAGTTAGGGATTTAGTGAGCAAGTAGATAAGCAAGTGAATGATTCATCAAGTGAGTCAGGATCAAGTAGGTGAGCATATAAGTGAGTGAGTGAGCAAGTGAATGAGTGAACGAATGAGGAAGTAAGTGAACGGTTGAGTAGGTGAATGAGTGAGTAGGTGAGTAAACAAGTGAGTAGGTGAATGAGTGAGTGAGTAGGTGAGTAAACAAGTGAGTAGGTGAATGAGTAAGTAATAGGCTGAATGAACAAGTGAATGAATGGATGAGCAAATGAATGAGGTAGTGAGTGAACGGATGAATCATTTTAGGAGTAAGTGAACGGATGAATCATTTTAGGAGTAAGTGAACGGATGAATCATTTTAGGAGTAAGTGAACGGATGAATCATTTTAGGAGTAAGTGAACGGATGAACAATTTTGGGAGTGAATGAAGGCTCAAGTGAGTGAATGGATGAGTAAATGGGTGAGTGAACGGACGGATGAGCAAATGAGTGAGTGAATGGAGGAACAATTTTGGGAGTGAATGGACGCTCAAGTGAGTGAATGGATGAGCAAATGAGTGAGTGAATGGAGGAACAATTTTGGGAGTGAATGGACGCTCAAGTGAGTGAACGGATGAGCAACTCAGTGAGAAAGTAAGTGAGTAGGTTAATGAGCAAGTGAGTAGGTGAAAGAACAAGTGAGTAGGTGTATGTGCAAGCGAGTGAACAGATGAGCAAGTGAGTAGGTGTATGAGCAAGTGAGTAGGTGTACGAGCAAGCGAGTGAACGGATGAGCAAGCGAGTGAACGGATGAGCAAACGTGTGAACGGATGAGCAAGTGAGTAGGTGTATGAGCAAGCGAGTGAACGGATGAGCAAGTGAGTAGGTATATGAGCAAGCGAGTGAACGGATGAGCAAGTGAATGAGCGAATGGATGAGCAAGTGAGTAAGTAGGTGAACGGTTGACCAACGCGGTGAGAAAGCGAGTGAACGGTTGAGCAAGTGAGTGAGCATGTGATCAAAAGACCGAGAGAGCATTGACCTTCAACAACAGGGGGGTTGTCGGCTTTCGATTGACTTTCTACAAAAGTAGAACAGTCAGTGGAGGGGAGGTGTCACAGCGCACAGGAATGATGAGCGTCCATACCCCCATGGGGAATCCAAGTCACAAAAACACCATTTAACACTAAGAAAATAAAAAGGGAAGGGGAAAAAGACCGGTCCACACCACGTACACGGACGATTTATTTCAAACTGCTTTTGATTTGACCCAGAACACATTAAGATAAAGCGTCACACTGTGGAAAACCCTAAAAATAAAACGGGCCGCCATAAAAACACCACCGTAATTTATACCACGAGGCACGTCTCACTCGCACCTCTCCAGAGCGGAGCAGTCGCCATCAACCGGTTGATTTATGGCGTCGAAAGATAAGATAGACTTTTTGTCTAACTTTTCCTATAAATGACATTGCTTTTGTTTTTCGGTCCCGTTTTCTTCCGCCCCATTTATTCTGGTTTATCTTCTCAGAGAGATACAATATTCCTCTCAACATTTATATATACACTGTAAACTCTACCGGCATATCACACTGAGTAATCTGCATAATGGTTGGCGCGACGGGACCAAAATATTGGTTAAACCAATCGAATCGAAAAAAATCATTTATTCTGGATTAGCACGTATATGATAGGACGCCATAGTTGGCGAAATTTATTGGAATTATGACAGTTGGAAAATTTCATCCTAAACATGTTCAGGAGAGTTTCCCATTGATCGGTGACATTCCTGTTTGATTTTGTTTGTGTCCCGGGTGCATATCAACAAACCTTACATTGATACGAGTAAGGAAGAAATTGAATATCACTTGATTAAGCGCCTATTTAAAAAGATTCGGCGCGAGAAAGTAACGGAAAAGGCGCAGAAAAAAAATCACGCATCTTGAACGCCGCCAAACACGAACTCCGCTAAATGTGACGTATTTCTTTCCTTCGTCAACCAATCACGACGCATAAAATTGCTATCCTACTCATATCAGTGTAAAGGACCGACAACATGTGCTTACTCACTTTCACTAAGGGGGAAAAATTAAATACGACGGACTATTCCTTTTCTTTTATCCCTCACCCTCGCACAACCAGGTTGCGATCGCAGTGCCGCAGCATTCGCTATACAAAATTCAAGCGGAGAAACGTAAGTCACTTTGATATGCCAAGCGTCGGTGGGCCGTCCCATGTTGGACGTTGTTCCAGCGCGCGTTGTTGTTCGGTTCGCAATGAAATATTTCGTGATATCTGTATACGTTGATGGGAAATCTCAGCAAAGCACTCAAGGACAACGCATAGCAGGCGGGTGTACACGCGCCTTAAGCTTTGTTAATTGAAGCGTCCCGGGTATCTGAGCAGAAAATATAGAAAGATAAATCAGGCACAACACTAGATGCGCACTCAGATTGTTAAGTTCGCACACTTACGCTTTCGGCACAACTCATTAGGTAGTAAATTTCCCATAGATGGCGATAGACCTGAGTTGTGCTCGGTTTGAAAGAAAAGAAAAAAAAAAGCTGATCAAATATGGAAAACATTAAGAGTAACCCAGAACTGGCCAAACGGCACATTTCATCGCAATTTAGTTTTGGTTTTAACACTTTAGCTTAAAGGTATCGCGAGAACAGACTACATCCATCGAAAAGAAAAGCTCCCGAAATCTCAACTACGACACTATCAGTTGGAACTGTTCGATTCGGAAAGTAGCATTGCTATCGGAGCAGGCGATGAGCATCGAGGGAGTACTCTCGATAGCAAATGGTGTAACGTATTTCGCGATTTTCTGTTCTGTCAGGTTGTTTCAAGCGAGTGTAAAGCCGTTACGTCCGATCGTCATTTCGTGTATTTTTCCATATTAGTTTTCTACGCAGAAATAGACCCCCCCCCCTCCAGAGCAGGAGGGGGGGGGGGTTAATCCTTTGCGCTCCACGGTTCCCTCATGTCAATAAAAAAGGAAAACCGCAGACACATTTTGGCTATAAAATGGTGGTCACAGACACGTTTGACTATAACATGACCGCCACAGACAGATTTTGGCTATAAAGTGGCATCGGTAGACACAGTTTTGGCTGTAAAATGACATCCACGGGCACATCTTTGGCTATAAAATGACAGACACTGAGGCATTTTTGGTTATAAAATTATGGCCACGGCCAAATTTCGTAGGAGGGTTAAACGACATTTTGCCAAGCAACCATTCAGAATATACATCTGAAATACTAGCTGTCGGATTTCATACGCGTGTATGAACGACAATTCACCACACAATCATTCAGAATTTTCATCTGTAGTACCTTTTGTTGGGTTTCGTACGCTGCTGGCGCTTTACATGAAGATTCTGAATGGTTGAGGGGTGAAATCTTGCATGTTTTACACGCATGTAGAACGACATTTTTCGCTATAAGCAACTATTCCGAATCTACATCTTAAATACCAGCTGACGGATTTCGTAGGAGTGTCAAACGAAATTTTGCCTAATCATCATTTCAAATCTGCAGCTGAAGAGTTTCGTACGATTGTGGAATGACATTTTCCTGAGCGGCCATCCAGAATCCTTCATCTGAAGTACCACCCGACGGGTATCGTATGCGAGTGGAACGACATTGCGCCAAACATCTATTCCGAATCTTCATCTGGTGTGCCAACTGACAAGTTTCGTATGCGGCTGGTGCTTCTGAAGAAGAGAGGTTCTGAATGACTGCGTGGTGAAATGTAGCGAGTTTCTTATGTACGGAGAGTGACATTCTTCTAAGCAACCATTCGGATTGATAAAATCAACCACTTGATCATTCGTACCAGCTGATGAATTTTGTAGGAGTGTTAAACGACCTTTCGCCAAGCACCCATCTTTCGGGAACGCTTTGATATCTCCTTGAGATGGGAAGCGGGGTATGTCCGGTCCTTCAATGTTCAATGTCGGGTTTCATACGCGTGTGAACGCGCGACATTTCACCGCACAACCATTCAAAATTTTCATCTGCAGTACCTGCTGACGGGTTTCGTACGCGGCTGGAGCTATTGATGGAGATTGTGAATGGTTGCGTGGTGAAATCTCGCATGTTTTTTTATGCGCACGTAGAACGACATTTCACCAAGCAACCATTCAGAATCTACATCTTAAATACCAGCTGAAGAATTTCGTAGGAGTGTTAAATGACATTTTTGTGAAACAACCATTGAGAACCTACAGCTGGATACCAGCTGTCGGGTTTCACACGCAATGTGTGAACGACATTTCACCTCACAACAGTTCATAATCTTCACCTGCAGTATCAGCTGACGAGTTTCGTAGGAGGACACACCCCCAACAACCATTCCGAATCTGCAGCCGAAGAGTTTTGTACGCGTGTGTGGGAACGACAGACATACATGACCGTTGACCGCCCAGAGACCAACTTCGAACGGGAACGACAGGAAAACCAAGCGACTATTTCGAATCCACATCTGAAGTACTAGCTGATGGGTTACGTACCGCGTATGGAACGACATTTCACCAAGCAGCCAGGGCCGTAACTTGGATTTTTGCCACCCCGCACAACTTTGAAATTTGATAAGTTTAAAATGGTGCTCTCCTGGTACGCACCTAGAACTGCCGTCCCTTAAAATTTGCCACCCAAGCCAGTTGCCCGCCCCCACCTCCTCTTCATTTCCGACCCTGCAATCAACCATTCACAATCTCCATCTAAAATACCAGCGCACGGGTTTTGTATTCGAGTGGGACGACATTGCACGAAACGACTGTTCAGAATCTTCAGCTGATGCGCGAACTGACAACATAGGCGGAGATAGACTTGGAAGTCTGGGTGGGGGTGCATGGTTATTATTGCTGGGGGGGGGGGCGATGATGATGATGTCAATTCATATCAGTCGAATTCACCTTGCCCCCCCCCCCCCGTATCTCCGCCCATGACTGACAAGTTTCGCACGTGACTGGTGCTTCTGATGAAGATTCTGAACGAGGGTTACGCGGCGAAATATCGTATAGTCGATAGCCAAGACAGTATTGATTGTCTGCACACAATATTTCACTCTCCGAGTGGGACTCAATTTTAAGGAGGTCCAGGTCAAGATCTCTTATGAAGATCTTCAGGCCAGGTCTGCTGTATCTCGCCGCTCCCCCCCCCCCCATTATATTCTGCTGAGTCTTAAAATTTCCATCACTTAAGTTAGCTTCCCTGCACATAGTGCTCATATATACAGACATCTGAAGTCCATCTACATTTCAAGGAAACTGATAATTCATAGATACGCGCGTGTTGAATCTTTAAGGTTCGACTTGTTTCCTCAGATATTCCTGCATACAATCTCGACCACCCCGTGCGCAAACAGTCATTATTCCCTGCTCAATGTATACGCACAAATCCCTAACACCTTACCCGTTTCTTATTACTCCTATGATTCCATTCCGTGGCTTGTGTGTGTGTGTGTGCCACCCTCTTACATAGATCCTCATCACCATAAATCTCCCCGGATAATACGAAACGCCATAATGGAATCAGGTAACGGATCCGCGTAACTTTCTGGGATCTAGAGGGCGCTGGACACAAAAGGCAAACGCATGATGAGAGAGAGAGAGAGAGAGAGACAGGCCCGTACGTATACACAACACCTTATATTCAAATGCGAATTTATTCTCAATTGAAAATTGTTGATGCGAGTCTCGTACGTATAAAAATTGTTACATTCCTTTCCCGGAGGCTTGTTGCCACAACAAAAGAAACTAAACATGCATAAAACATGAGGTTTATTTCTTCTAGTAAAAAATAACAAATTTTCAGGAGGGTTGCTTCTTTTTGAATATGTATAGCGGAAAATAGAATTTGGGAGAGAGAAAAAAAAAACAGGAAAAAAAATCTATTATAAATTCCATATATAGTCGAAAACCCTTCTCTCTCTCTCTCTCTAGGAGTTGTTTACTTCAGACGTAACTTCTCGGTGGAGAGATAATAACAAGTTCCTTTTTTTGCTGCGAAACGAACGTGTTTCTCGAATCCTCCGAGGTGAAAAGTTTCTCTTAATAGTTTTTTAAACTACTCCAATAAACTTCGGTAGATATTTTCTCTTTGGTTTCTTACATTTTTCTTTTAAAAAAGGAGGTTAAAGTGTTCCTCTTCCTTTATAATAAGGAATCGATGAAGAAAGGGGGAAAAAAGTTGGTTTTTTTGTATCGAAATTTAAGAAACTTTTGGGAAAGTTCTTGTTAAAAAAAAATCGTATTTTTTTATGTGAAAAGTTTGACTTTAGGAGGGGATTTATGTGCATCAAGGAATTCGCGGTAAATGATTTTACAATAACCAAAGCAAAGAAAATATAGAAATGGGGGTTTTTTCCCCCCCTAAGAATCGTAATTCCTTCTTTTTCTTCAGTGGAAGCGAATCGATTAAGATAATCGATAAAAGAAAAGAATCGTTTATCGACGTTGGGGGTATCCGTAAAGAAAATTTTTACGCTTCGTTGTGTTTATTGTTATGGGGGGTAGAAACTCGAGGAAGTTTGATTTCTCGGCTCATTACCATTAGGTTTTGGTATTTTTATCCGAGTTCTCAGTTACTGTGCGTGCGTCTCCGATAAAGTTTGAAAACAGCGACAATGGACTGCGGACATTACAATTATGGTGGCAAGAAGAAAAAAAAAAAAAAACTCACCGGGTCGCGGTGAGCATATGCATAGGGAAAACAAAATGGGTTATGGAGGGAGGTGTGCTTATAAATTCAGGAAAAATACAAAAGAGGGCGAAAGGAGTGCAGGAATTCAGAAAAAAGGAAAGGCAGAAGCTCTGAAGAGAAGAAAGGAAGAGGGAGAGCAAGATTAGAGAAAGATGGGGGGGGGCGCAGAGGTCTGGAAGAAATGAAAGGGGGAAGAAAGCGTGTCTAGCACCGAAAAAGCCCAAATCTCATTCACTAATCTTACTTATAGTCAATAACAAAGAAACAATTGCAATATTTCTTGACATTTCCAAGGCCTTTGATACAGTTAACCACAAAATTTTACTATATAAACTCTATTCTATTGGCATTAGAGGTCATATAAATAACATTTTCAAATCGCACTTGGCAAACCGACATCAATATGTAAAAATAAATGGCTTACTAAGCAACAGTATGGTGGAGTTTTGGCCCACTGCTGTTCCCCATATATAAATGATTTATGTGAATTAAAAATAAACGGAAAATAGATAAATTACGCAGATGACATAGTTCTTCTTTACTCGACAATAATCTAAATGACCTGCAAAATATTATCAAAGAAGACCTGAAAATTCGGAACTGGTGAATTCGGCCAATGACATGGAAGTAAAAGTTGAGAAAACTAAATATATGCGGTTTAAACTGAAAGAAAAATATAATGATACAGAGAAACATAATTTCTCTCTAATATGTATATCACAATAACGACTGTCAAATATTTCACATAAATATTTCACATAACTGCAATTGCACAAACCTAGAAAAAGTTAATTCCATAAAATACCTAGACTAAATATCGACTCAAATCTAAAATGAAAACCCATGTAGTAAATGTTTCAAAAAAATTGGGGTTTCCCCTAAGCAAATTTTATCACCTAAAATATAAAGTAAATCACAGATTTCTATTGACGCTCTATTACGCATGGATCCAAACACACATAAGTTACGGCCTTGTAGCATATGGAGGAGATTATTTAACACTAACATTAGTGAAATAACCCGGACCTGAAACAAATTTATAAAAATTCTTTCAAATCACACTGAAAGCGTTAACTTGATCCATTATAACAATTTAAACATTTTACCAATCAGACCCTTATATTTCTGTAAAGTACGTCTGAATGGATACGTACACTGAAGAGCCAAAAAAGACTGATGCACCTGCCTAATATCGTGTAGGGCCCCCGCGAGCACGCACAAGTGCCGCAACACGACGTGGCATGGACTCGACTAATGTCTGAAGTAGTGCTGGAGGTAATTGACACCATGAATCCTGCAGGGCTGTCCATAAATCCGTAGGAGTAAGAGGGGGTGGAGATCTCTTCTGAACAGCACGTTGCGAGGCATCCCAGATATGTTCAATAATGTTCATGTCTGGGGATTTAGGTGGCCAGCAGAAGTGTCTAAAGTCAGAAGAGTGTTCCTGGAGCCACTTTGTAGCAATTCTGGACGTGTGGGGTGTCGCATTGTCCTGCTGAAATTGTCCAAGTCCGTCGGAATGCACAATGGACATGAATGGGTGCAGGTTATCAGACAGGATGCTTACGTGCCTGTCACCTGTCAGAGTCGTATCTAGATGTATCAGGGGTCCCATATCACGCGAACTGCACACGCCCCATACCATCACAGAGCCTCCACCAGCTTGAACAGTTCCCTGTTGACATGTAGGGTCCATGGATTCATGAGGTTGTCTCCATACCCGTACACGTCCATTAGCTCGGATCAATTGGAACTGAGACTCGTCAGACCAGGCAACGTGTTTCCAGTCCTCAACAGCATAGGCGGAGATAGACTTGAAAGTCTGGGGGGGGGGCACGATGATGATGATGATGTCAATTCATATACATACACATACATTAGATCTGCCCACTCCACTTTTGATGCTGGGGGGGGGGAGCAGCCTCCCCCCCGTATCTCCGCCCATGCTCAACAGTCCAATGTCGGTGTTGTCGGGCCCAGGCGAGGCGTAAAGCTTTGTGTCATGCAGTCATCAAGGGTATACGAGTGGGCCTTCGGCTCCGAAAGCCCATATCGATGATGTTTCGTTGAATGGTTCGCACGCTGACACTTGTTGATGGCCCAGCATTGAAATCTGCAGCAATTTGGGGAAGGGTTGCACGTCTGTCACGTTTAATGATTCTCGTCAGTCGTCGTTGGTCCCGTTCTTGCATGATCTTTTTCCGGCCGCAGCGATGTCGTAGATTTAATTTTTTTACCGGATTCCCGATATTCACGGTACACTCGTGAAATGGTCGTACGTGAAAATCCAAATTTCATCGATACCTCGGATATGCTATGTCGTTCCCATCTCTCGTGCGCCGACTATAACACCACGTTCAAACTCACTTAAATCTCGATAACCTGCCACTGTAGCAGCGGTAACCGATCTGACAACTACGCCAGACATTTGTTGTGTTATATAGGCGTTGCCGACCGCAGCCCCGTACTCTGATTGGTTCCATATCTCTTCATTTGCATACGCATGCCTGTACCAGTTTTTTTTGGCTCTTCAGTTTATGTACCAGGAAAACTGTGTGTATGATTTTTTTCCCTCCCTTTCTTTCTTTGCATGCATTTTTCTTTTATTTCTCTTAAAATAAGCGCCTCGCTGACTGAAAATATATATTTATATCACGATCTGACACTTCTGTTCGCCACCAACATGTATTCCGAAATTTTGAATTAATCTTTCCCTTTTTCTCCCGTTCTCTTCTCTTGATTCACTCTACCTTAATATTCAATCAGACTACACCTTGTATTATACGTGTTTCATGTTTGTGTATAATTTGTAACTTTTTTGGTTCACTTGCTTTTGTTTTGTTTTTTGAATATTGACATGTCACATTGGATAACTTTTTGTAAGCGTGAACATGGTCCATGCGATCCCTGGTGTTTAGATTACTTAATGATGTGTAATTATATGTTAAAGGGGGAAAAAGCAAAGATTTTAAACTCAGAAAAGGAGTCAGACAGGGTGATACTATCTCACCAAAAACTCTTTACCGCTGTTTTAGAAGAAGTATTCAGAAAACTGGATTGGGATAAGAAAGGAATTAAAATGAATGGAGAGTTTCTCAACCATTTGCGTTTTGCAGACGACACTGTTGTCATCAGCAGTAATCCAGACGAACTAGAAGAAATGATACAAGAACTGGCGAAGAGCAAGTATTGAGGTGGGCTTGAAAATGAATCTGCAAAAGACTAAAGTTATGTTCAACCCGTTTGCGTTGAAGGGGACAATCTTGCTCAACGACACAGAGATAGAAGAAGTAGAAAGCTATGTATATCTGGGACAAGAAATCACCATGGACAACGGAATCGTTAATGAAATAAACAGAAGGATCAGGATCGGATGGAGCAGTTTTGGCAAAAACTCATTGTCACATGCCATTATGCCTGAAAAGAAAAGTTTTTAACCAGTGTGCGTGTGCTACCAGCACTGACGTATGGAGATGAAACATGGACACTCACAGCAAGACGATACAAAGGCTACAGACAACACAAAAGAGCATGGAAAGATGTATGCTAGGCATCACAAGGAGAAACAGAAAACGAGTCACTTGGATAAGGAACCACACAAAGGTGTATGATATTATGGAAAGAATTAAACGTTTGAAATGGAAATGGGCTGGATATTTTGCAAGAAGAAAGGACAACAGATGGACCACAAGCATTCTAGATTGGTACCCCCGGGGTGTTAAACGTCCGAGAAGGCGACCCCACGCAAGATGGATTGACGAGATCAGGAAAGTGGCTGGAGTCAACTGGATCTGGATGGCTAAAGCATCAGACAGAGCAGAATGCAAAAATTTAGAGGAAGACAAATTTGGGAGAGGAAAAGACATTCAGAAATAATGAAGAAGAGGCGGCAGAATTTCAGAAGGAATGAAAGGGGGGGGGACCAGGAATTTAGAGAAAGGCAGATTCAGGAGATTTTCAGAAATTCAGAAATAGTGAATGGTCCGCTGAATTAGAGAAAAAAAATTAAAGGCGGGCAGAGATTTAGAGAAAGACTAGAAAAGGAACGAAGACGGGCCATCACACACAGCCTCAAGTCCTACGCCACTCAGGAGAGCGAGCATTAGCAGCCTCAGGTCCTAACATCACTGCTGAGGACGAGCAGCCACAGCCTCAGATTCTACGCCACTGATGACAGCGAGCATTCGCAGCCTCGGGTCCTAACACCACTGCTGAGGACGAGCAGCCACAGCCTCAGATTCTATGCCACCGATGAGAGCGAGCATTCACAGCCCTCGGGTCCTAACACCCCTGCTGAGGACGAGCAGCCACAGCCTCAGATTCTACGCCACTGATGAGAGCGAGCATTCACAGCCTCGGGGTCCTAACACCACTGCTGAGGAAGAGCAGCCACAGCCTCAGATTCTACGCGAGCATTCACAGCCTCGGGTCCTAACACCACTGCTGAGGACGAGCAGCCACAGCCTCAGATTCTACGCCACTGATGAGAGCGAGCATTCACAGCCTCGGGTCCTAACACCCCTGCTGAGGACGAGCAGCCACAGCCTCAGATTCTACGCGAGCATTCACAGCCTCGGGTCCTAACACCACTGCTGAGGACGAGCAGCCACAGCCTCAGATTCTACGCCACTGATGAGAGCGAGCATTCACAGCCTCGGGTCCTAACACCACTACTGAGGACGAGCAGCCACAACCTCAGATTCTACGCCACTGATGAGAGCGAGCATTCACAGCCCTCGGGTCCTAACACCACTGATGAGGACGAGCTACCACAGCCTCAGGTGCTATGCCACTGATGTGGACGAGTTATCACACACAGCCTCAAGTCCTACGCCACTGATGAGGGCGAGCATTCCCAGCCTCCGAGCTCCTACGTTGCTGCCGCCGATGTTATTTTATATTCACAAATTAAGCAATATACAATATATAATAGTTTACCCACCAGTAAATCTACAAAACATTCAAAATGAGTATACTTTTAAAAAAATCTTTAAAAAAGGTTAGTACTGATGGTTAGTTGATGGTTACGTCACTGATGAGAGCCAGCGTTTACAGTTGCAGGTCCTACGCCACTGACGAGGAGGAGCGTTCGTAGTCTCAGGGCCTACGCCGCTTTTGAGAGCGAATGTTCACATTCTCAGGACCTACGGCACTGATGGGAGCGAGCGTTCACAGTCTCAGGTCCTACGCCACTGATGGGAGCCAGCCGTTTACAGTCTCAGGTCCTACGCCACTGATGACAGCGAGAAATTCGCAGTCTCAGGTCCTGCGACACTGATGAGAACGAGCGTTTACAGTCCCAAGTGCTACGCCAATGAAAATTTTGAAAATTCTAAAAATAATCCTAATCTAAATAAAGTGTAAATGTTTTCGCTCCTGGAATTAATTCCCGGAAAAGAGGAAAAAAAAACCGGGAACGCAAACTGCAGAACATTCCTAATCCCGGAAAGAAACTTATTATTATTTATTGAATCCCGGAGTTAATTAGTTTGCATTTATTCCCCTAATCAATAGATTAGAGATAGGATTTTGTTATTTAAGACGAAAGTAGCGCCAAGACTCGCAGCCATAACTTCATTTGCATACGATAACGAGCTTGGCGGCCTTTTTTTTTCTTTTTAATTGGCCCTTTTCAACGCCCCGTTGGCTTATTATTGGGATTATTTTTCGTTTTGTTTTAATTAAATTACTTTCAAAAAAAAAAGCCGCCGTTATTTTCATTATCAGAAATATCTTAATTAAAAGCAACTTAATTAAAAATTTTTACTTTTAGTTTTAGTTTCGGTTTCAAGGAGATGAGATTCAAGTCGTCGTTTCGTTTGGCGGTTTTTTTTTTGGCGTGAAATGCTAATTGAAACCAACTCTGGATGCCAACTCGTGTCTGGGAAAATTCGGCGCCATGCAATTCACCGCTAGGACTAATTCACCGAATGGAAAATTCATCGCTGGGAAAATTCACGGACATCAATCAGTCCGACAGGAGTGCATGAATGATCGAGTGAGCAAATGAACGAGTGAGTGAATGAGCGATTGAGTGAGTGAATGGACTATTGAGTGAATGAATGGACTATGGAGTGAATGAATGAGCGAATGAAAGAGTGGATGTACTATTGAGTGAGTGAATGAGCAAATGAGTGAGTTGATGTACTATTGAGTGAGTGAATGGACTATTGAGTGAGTGAATGAAGATTGAGTGAGTGAATGAGTGATTGAGTGAGTGAATGGACTATTGAGTGAATGAATGGACTATTGAGGGAATGAATGGACTATTGAGTGAATGAATGAGCGAATGAGTGAGTGGATGTACTATTGAGTGAGTGAATGTACTATTGAGTGAGTGAATGGACTATTGAGTGAGTGAATGAGCGAATGAGTGAGTGGATGTACTATTGAGTGAGTGAATGGACTATTGAGTGAGTGAATGGACTATTGAGTGAGCGAATGAGTGAGTGGATGTACTATTGAGTGAGTGAATGGACTATTGAGTGAGCGAATGAGTGAGTGGATGTACTATTGAGTGAGTGAATGGACTATTGAGTGAGTGAATGAGCGAATGAGTGAGTGGATGTACTATTGAGTGAGTGAATGAAGATTGAGTGAGTGAATGAAGATTGAGTGAGTGAATGAGCGATTGAGTGAGTGAATGAGCGATTGAGTGAGTGAATGAGCGATTGAGTGAGTATTGATTAAGTGAATGAATGATGGAGTGAGCGAGTGAACAAGTGAGTGGGAGAATACGCGATGAATGAGCGATTGAGTAAGTGAGTGGGAGAATACGCGATGAATGAGCGATTGAGTAAGTGAATGAACGAGAGAATGAATGAATGACTGAAGGAATGAGGGAAACAAGCCTGTCACTAGAGCTAGCTCGCTCTCGCTCACTAACTAACAAGGTCACTCAGTCAATCACTAGAGAGCTCATTCTACAACGCACTCACGGGGGTCACTCATTATATTAGTCGCTCGCTAGAAAAATTCACTGTTAAGAAATTTCGCCGACCAACCATTCACTGAATGGAAAATTCATCGGTGAGAAAATTTAACGACAAGCACAATTAGCCGACCTCAAGTTCGACAAGAGTAAATGAATGATCGAGTGAGCAAGTGAACGAGAAAGTGAGTGAACGATTGAGTGAATGAATGATCGAGTGAGCAAGTGAACGAGAAAGTGAGTGAACGATTGAGTGAATAAATGATCGAGTAAGAAAGTGAATGAATGAGTGAAACCGGCCTGTCACTAAGAGCAAGCGAGAGCAGCACGAGGCTTGCTCACTCACTTAGAAGGTTCCCCAGTCAATCACTAGGTAGCTTATTCTGTCACTAGACCATTGAATTTGTCATTCATTCGTTCTATTATCAACTCACTGGGTTGTTCCCTCTGATATACACTCAATCATCTGGTCGCTCACTCACTATCTACGTCGCTAATTCTATCACCAACACACCAGGTCGCTCACTCACTCACTCTGTCATACGCGCTCATTCACCAGGTCACGCACTTACTCATTAGGGCACTCATTCTGTCACTCGATCACTATGTCGCTCATCATGACACTCATCCACTAGGTCACTTACTCTGTCACTCGCTCTCTCACCAACACTAACTACTGTAGGCTGTCATTTACTGATTCGCTCACACGATCATTTCTCGATCAGTTCCTGGCTCACTGACTCGTGTCGAACTGTTGGTGAATCGTCAGTCGGTGAATCACGTCCGACGTAAATCGCTGTCGTGAGCCGTATTGCGCTCTGTAAGAGAAGAGGCATGCTTTCTTTCTATCAAACCGAGCACAACTCAGGTCTATCACCATCTATCGGCAATTTACTACCTAGTGAGCTGTGCCGGAAGTGTAACTGTGTGTGTGTACCTAACGGTCTTTGAGCGCGTATGTAGTGTTGTGTTTGATTTTTCAGTGCTGCCATCTATATTTCAGAAGTGAAGTGAGTGATGCGTTATGATTGAATCACATTTGTACTCTGTTGCTCTCTGTGGCGGGACTTTTTAAAGGGGTGATCTCGTCTCGCATTCGCGCCTTGAAGTTGGGAACCACAGACAACCACACCAACTTCAGCCGACCACCACTATGGTGACGGTGGGAACAGTCATGGTGGACGGTGCGTCGCGCTGAGCGATTCCCGTTGCACGCGGCACAGAAAACCTGCTCCTAGGAAAACCCGGCTTAAGATTAGTCTCGGTCAAAGCGCATGCAGGCATTGCTGAAAACGAAAAAGCGGATCAACTTGTCAAGGGCCTAGAAGGCGACAGCATTAAAAGACTCGGCTGTTCTACCTTGGACCCTCAGTCATGCCCGCAATATCTCGATAGACCGAACGCTTGATCTTCCGGCAACAAGGACTCAGCAAAAGACGCCTACAAGATACAACGCCGAATGGCTTTGCGTAAGCGTCTATGGCAGCGAACAGAAACGATGCTCCTCTTAACTGAGCGTGGCTCCGTTTCCGTGACGTACTTGCGGCGCTTTGAACGATCGTCTATCTCACAACGCTTGTAAGGGGAAGTTCCAATTTGCTGACTTTTGATGACGGGGGGTTTGTTGGATGATGCTTACGTCATCAACCACCCTTTATGAAAATATGGAATATTCTTGATGGCATCTTACTCGGTGCGCCAAAAACCAGAAAAATCTTTCGCTTGTTTAACATTCTCCCTAATGACAAGTCCCTTTAAAGAGCCACTTCAGTGGATCTCTAGATGTTTCACGGAACCTTCACGTGCTCAGGAAATATGTCCGGGTCACATAAGTGCTCTGGAACTGTGCCACGCTTCACTCAAGTGACCCGTAATTATGCCACGGATCGGTTAATTAATCTGGGAATGTTCCGCGGGTAACTTGAGTGATGTAGAACCGCACCGGAAGGCCTCTTGAGTGTAGTAAAACTGTGCCACACGTCACTCAAGGGATCTCTAAATGTGCCACGGATCGTTTAAGTGTTCTGGAACTGTGTCGCCGGTTAATTAAGTGATCTGAAAATGTGCCACGGGCCACTTAAATGCCCTGGAGTTGCGCTACGGGTAATTTAAGCGATGTACAATTCCACTCCGCCGTTCAAGTATTACGTCATCATCGATGGGGGAAGGGTTTCCGATTTGCTGACTTTTCATGACAAAGGGGGGGGGGGTTTGGATAATGCTTACGTCATCAACCACCCTTTATGAAAATATGAGTTAAGATTCAGAGGGGCAGAGCTGATGACGAAATTTTGCTGACAGGGAGAGGGGGTCAAAAATGACTAAAAATTTGCTTACGTAATACTTGAACGGCCCCCTAAACAAACCACAGAGAGGAAGACTATCGTTTATGACGACTTATTTCGGGCTCGATTCTCTTCTACAAAGTTCTGCGCAGATTCCCACGCTCTACGCATCTCTAAATCTCATATGAAGGGGGGGGGGACTCCTCATTTATCTCTTCCTCAGACGAGATCCCGTGCATAAGTTCTTGCTGTTGCACGCAATGGAGATCCATCAGTTCGTCTGTGGATATAAACACGTTCCTCCACTAGTTCTTGAATGTCGGGCTCATGCTGCAACTCCTAGAAACAGAAGGCCTCTGCAGTGATTGCCGTTAACGTCATTCAGACTATACCTATCAAGTTTGCCACATTTTGAAACACAGCATCCTATTTCGTTTCTTTCTTATTTTGGCGTAGAATCTTCTTGATTGGCTCACGAATACCGCATAGTGATTGGATGTGGGGCATACAAATCGCCAGTTCTGATCCCGATCAGTTCTTTTTTCCTCACAACGATGATACTGGCACGAGCAGGGATTTTTTTTTCCCCGTGAATATTCTGAGGGAGAAAATGGACTACTTACTGACTGCGGAGGCCTTCTATCTCTAGGAGGTGCTGGTTCATGCACCTCCAGTCCCGCGGTCCTCCTCAATGACACAATCGTAGACGGAGATAGACTTGGAAGTCTGGGGGTGCACGGCCATTATTGCTGGGGGGGGGGCAAGATGATGCTGTTGTCGATTCATCTATACATATATGCATTAAATCAGTCGACTTCACCTTTGATGCTGGGGGGGGGGCAATGTCCCCTCCCCCCGTATCTCCGCCCATGGACACAATCTCTTCGGAATTGGTGGCCCTTGTTCATGAGCTAGGCCTGAAGTCACGATAATAGTAATGCAATCAGCTCCCAGTTTTCTCCCAGAAAAATTAAAAAAAAAATTCAGGCGCACACACGCGTGGTTAAAATGCTACATCTAGTTGCGTATTGTAACAGCACCTCTCCTAGAGATAGAAGGCCTCCACAGTCTGCTTGTGACGTCGGTAAGGGGCCGTTCAAGTATTACGTAAGCAAATATGTTAGCCATTTTTGACCCCCCCCCCACTGTCAGCAAAAGTCAGCAAAACGCTGACCCTCTGCCCCCTCTTGTCAGCAAAATTTCGTCATCAGCTCTCTGAATCCTAACTCATATTTTCATAAAGGGTGGCCGATGACGTAAGCATTATCATTATCCAAACCCCCCTTCCCCCCTTGTCATCAAAAGTCAGCAAATCTGATGCCCCCCCCCCATCGATGATGACGTAATTATTGAATGACCCCTAAGTAGTCCCTCAGAATTATTCAGGGGGAAAAAAATTCCCTTCTCGTGCCAGCCAGACCAGACCCGAATTAAAGTTTTTCCCCCATTCCCAGCTCCGTAAGGGCTGACTGTGGGATTACAAACGGGCCACGAAGGGCCGATTGGAAGGATTTGTAGTGTTTGCTTGTGTGTGTGTGTGTGAGTTTTAGTGTAAGAAAGAAGAAAACAAGCATGACAAAGTTGGGAGGATGTTTTGGTGGGCTTTTGTCACCAACGGGAAAGAAGACGCAAGCTCTTGTCAGAGGCGGGAACGGAAAAGACATCTGCAACGCCCTATCAATGGGATTTTAATCATTTGATCATTTTTGTCGCACCACGGCCATTTTCTGCACACGAGGGCTAATTAGACCGGGACCTACAATTTATTGCCGATTCCGAACGGCAAGGCTTGTTTTTTATACTCATCGAGAGATTGGTGCGCTAACCCCTCGATGGGGGACTCCCTGCGGTAGCAATTTTTGCTGCGGTCAAGTCGCCGTTTTTTGTTGTACCCCTGTGTCAGGAAAGTTTTCTGACAAGGACGAACCGGGTATCGAACTCGCGACACCTCTAAACATCCTTTGGTACTTTAGGCGAGCATCTTATCGACCTGGGCTACCGCGCCCCTGGGATTTTAAAAGCTGATGTACTAGTATGTTCCTTAGGGTGCTCAATGCATTTTACAAAGAGAGAATACTGTAAGGGAAGGGGTGTTTTCAGTAGACAAATTATCTCCGAAAATCCATTGCAATGAAAGGGTGAACGTCAATGCAAAGGGTAGCATGAATAGAAACTCACGGAGAAAGGGTGGAGAGAGGGAAAGTGGCCGAAATTTGGACGAGTCCACTTCGAACACAAAAAACTTGGTATTTTCACGAACCTCCCAGGTCTTCTATCTGGGCATTAAAGAGTTAAATAAGTGCCAAATACAAATATCAAAGGGGTTATATATAAAAAACATATGAGAGAAGTAAGTAATACAAATACAAATACAACGCCACAACCGGCAAATTGCCCAACGAGGTGGCTGACTTAAGAACATCATGGATCCCCGAGCCATTTTTTGGAGGCCCTACCTACTACTGCTACACCACACATGCATCCCGCCCACACACCCCCCACCCCCCCACCCCCGCGGAACCCCCCAACGAATCGGTACATGCGGGAATGTGGGTGTACGTGTAGTGAAACCTGACGTGAAGTTTTTGTTGTTTCTCTGTAATGCTTGTTATGTGTAGTGCTGCCATCTGCCACCAGTTTTTCTAACTATGAGTGAAGTGTTATGATTGAATGATTTATCGTTGTAGGACTGTTGCTCTCTGTGGCGAGACTTTTTAACGGGGAGATCGGCTCGCATTTGCGCCTTGAAGTTGGGAACCACAGAAAACCAACTTCAGCCGACCACAAGTGAATATGTGAAAGATAAATAGGTGCCAAATTATCAGTATTATGTACATAATCGTTATCTCTCATTCTCCCATTGGAGATGAAAGATTTGTTGGGGCCTACGATAGGCCTTTCTCCCTGCCGAAATACGTGGAGTCGGGGCACGGTGGTAGTCACCAATGTCGCGTATATGTCGGTGTTCTGAATCTGCCATATTATCAAATGGTGTTCTATTGAGTTCTTTGATGTATGAACAAATATGTGGGATACCAAGGTCCTTTTCGTATATGTTTAGTCTTGTTGCGTGCATTTCTAATTTGGTGTGTGTAAGACAATGTTTTGTCCAGGATGCAGCCGAGACATTTAACTTTCGAGACTGGACTGAGTGATGTATTGTTGATGCGGATTCTTCTATTCCGGGGTATGTTTCGGCAGTGTGTGAACCAAGAAAACTTACATTTGTCTTGATTTAGAAACTATATCTGAGTCGGTACACCAGTCCGTGATGTCGTCGATCGTTTCTTGTAAGTTGTTGACCGCTTGCACTGCACTTCTATTACCAGAGAGTACCACAACGTCATCCGCAAATAGGGCTATTATTCCATTGGAAGGTGCTGGAGTATCATTTATATAAAGCGAAAAAAGCTGTGGGGCCCAACACACTTCCCTGTGGAACCGATGCTCGAACAATTTTTTTTTGTCGAAGTTTTTTCTCCAATTTTGACCTCAAACGTTCTTCCAACAAGATAGTTATAGAAAAAGATTATTGTGTGAGGTGGTAAATTGCAGTCAATGTGTTTTACAAGTAGCGTTGGGTGATCGCACTTGTCAAATGCCTTACAAATGTCTAAAAAGACTGCTGCGACACAGTCTCTGTTATTGAAATGACTTGTTATGTATTCAGTTACTCTCACTAGCTGAGTGACGCAAGAGTGATTTTTTCTGAACCCGTGTTGTTCAGGTCTTACCAAATTGAGCTCAGTGCTAATTTTATCAAAGCGTGTTAGGACAATTCGCTCAAAAACCTTGCTGATATTTGATAAGAGGCTGATTGGTCTGTAAGAACTTGGCATCAATGGGTCAGTGCCTGTTTTGTGAATGGTTTTTACAATTGAGTGCTTCCAGGAAGTTGGGAAATAATTAGCAAGAAGTAGTGCGTTGAAAATGTTAGTAAGTGAGACAATAATTGCTGTGGGAAGGTTCTTTAGTGCCGCATTGGAGACACAATCAAAGCCTGAAGCTTTTTTTGCCCTTCTCGTGCCATTATCATCGTTGTGAGGAAAAGAAATGATCGGGCTCAGAATTGGCGATTTCTATGCCCCACATCCAATCACTATGCGGTATTTGCGAGCCAATCAAGAAGATTCTACGCCAAAATAAGAAAGAAACGAAATAGGATGCTGTGTTTCCAAATGTGGCAAACTTGCTAGGTAGTCTGAATGACGTTTATGGCAAACACTGCAGAGGCCTTCTATCTCTAGGAGGTGTTGATCGTAAACAGTCACGTTCGGGTGTTCATTTTTCGAGTTGAGCATGCTGATCGAACACTGCAAAGCAGAATATTACCCATAATTCCACAGCATGTGTGTGTGCACGAAAGGGGAAAAACCATCAGCTCAGTTGTGATGACGTGGAAGCGCGAAGTTTTTCTCGTAATTCGAATCATCTCTCGTTGACCGAGTCAAAATTTGTTCAAAATGTTTGCCCGTTAACCGAACCGCTTGTTAACCGAAGTTCCTCTGTACTAAAAAGTCCGATAAACTTTCCGCGCATTCAAAATTTCATTCAATTTTTTTTAGACCGTAACCTTTACTTGCTGCACGACAAGAAGAAGGGGTGGGGGGGAGGACTACAGAAGAAGCAGGAGATGAATTACAGCCTTCCAGACCAGTAAAGTTGATACCGGGGAGAGTCTTCAACCTTTTTTCCAGTCGCGAGCACTGTCTGTACCCATCATCAAAAAGAAGAGCACCCTTAACGGCAAGTTTAGTATACAAATGCATGAAAAAAATCAGGATGATTTCAATCCTTGAATGCAATTTGTACTAGGTGGGGGGGCTAAATTCTAGCGTTGATCAAGTGCTCGCGAGCACGAAATCGGACACTTTGGGTACTTCAGAGAGCACCGTGGTGCTCGCGAGTGACGGGTTGAAGATGCCTATACATCCCCTATATATGTATCACTACGATATCGATATTGCCATAGCTAGCCATAATAATTATGGTTAGCTATGGCTAATTAGAAACGTCCATAATTATCACAAAAAAAAATGATACCAAATTATAGGGATCGATATGTAGGGGCCGGTTAAATCCCGGTTTGGCCGGCCCAACTGGGATGGCAACTTCGGGCTTTGGTAGTAACACATATACCTTGAAACTATTCATGCGATACATCAATGAACAATAATAATAAAAAAAAAACGAACCCAGGGTCTCTCCACGCGGGGCCCGTGGAAATAACTGCCCGGGGCAGGGGCTATCGTCAGACGAATAATTTTTGCTTATTCGTTAAATCTGGGGTTGTCCCCTAGAGTATTTAGTTATATTCAAGTGCAGCAGAGGTCTTCAACCTTTTTCTAGTCGTGAGCACTGCCTGTACTCCTCATCAAAAGAAGAGCACCCCCCTTACGGCAAATATGGCATACGAATGCATGAAATCAGGATTAATCGGAATGCAATATGTACAAGATTTTTTCATTGGAACGTTGACCAAGCGCTCGTGCGCATGAAATCAGACAGGAGCAGGGGGTGCTGTGGGTGCTCGAGCACCCACGGAAGTTTGTAGAACGGGTTCGAGCACCCACAGAATTGATTCAAAAATCGAAATTTCCTACATGAATCTCAAGACGGGCACCCACAGGTTCGAAACACTTCCGACGCGCCTGCTTCAGGGAGCACAGTGGTGCTCGCGAGCAACGGGTTGAATATGCTTTAAGTAGAGGTTTATATATATTCGGAAAGCAGGGGCAGCTAAAACGAGGGTGCAAGGAGTGCGGTGCACCCGGGCGGCAGGTTGTAAGGGGCGGCAGCTTAGGTTTCAGTTAGACACCAAAATTTAAAAAAATTACAAATACAGGGCGCCCATAGTTAAAGGCCCTACTTTAGTCACGTACAGGCGAAACCAGTCATCAGGAAATTGCGAAATTTTGTGGAGGACTTCATGAAGTGATGGGAATTTTTGTTCCGGGGGGGGGGGGATTAGTTGCACATGTCGCCACCAGGGGGTGTTTCATTAAGAAATGACACATTTAGGCAGACGTTTACAATTTTAACGATTGTTAACACTTTCACAATTGTTCCTGCAACAAAACATGTTCCACATGATGGCCATCATTTACAGATACCATGTGGGATCGCAAGATGGCATGTTCCACAACTGAACCGAAGTGTGCGTGTGCGGGGAAATGTTCAGCACGTGGCGCGAAATGCTGCCCTTAAGGTCAGGTAAAGTTCTTGGATTGTCATGACTTATCAGACGTCTTACCACGACTTACCCGGGAATCGTGGAAATTTTCCGGCCCTCAATGTCTCACGATTATTGGGCTTCACGAGAACTTTTTCGACACCCGGGATTCATGGAAATTTTCCGGCCCTCGGGCTTCATTGGAATCTTTTTTCCGGCCCTCAATGTCTCACTACTATTGGGCTTCACGAGAACTTTTTCGGCACCCGGGATTCATGGAAATTTTCCGGCCCTCGGGCTTCATTGGAATCTTTTTTCCGGCCCTCAATGTCTCACTACTATTGGGCTTCAAGAGAACTTTTCTTCGGTTCCCGGCATTCGTAGAAATTTTCCGGCCCTCGGGCTTCGTTAGAATTTTTTTCCGGTCCTCAATGTCTTATGACTATTGGGCTTCAAGAGAACTTTTTTTTCGGTCCCCGGGATTCGTAGAAATTTTCCGGCCCTCAATGTCTCACGATTATTCGGCTTCATCAGAACTTTTCTTCGGTCGCCGGGATTCGTAGGCCCTCGGGCTTCGTTAGAATTTTTTTCCGGCCCTCAATGTCTCACGACTATTCGGCTTGATGAGAACTTTTTTCGGCACCCGGGATTGATGGAAATTTTCCGGCCTTCGGGCTACATTGGAATTTTTTTTCCGGCCCTCAATCTTTCGAAAATTGAAGATCCCCTAAGGGCAGCCCTGGGCGAACCTGTTGCTCAGTGTGCACTAAAAATCTCATCAACAAATTTAATCTCACTCTCCTCGCATTAAGGTCCCTTCCGGGAGAATACCCAAATGTCCACGGAAAAAGCGGCCCCGAATAATAATTAAATCACAATCATAATCCCCAAAACATGCAATTAATTAATCAATTAATTAATTACTCACGATTCAAAATCCAGAACGTCCAGACTTATGTACGACAGGCAACAGCGCGATTGGTCGGTGCGTGTACGTGAGAGATGGCCCGAGAACAAACCACGGCTGTGGCCACCACGAGAAAGTGCTCGGCGGCTCGGACTGTTGCCGACGGCCCGTCAGTCATCAGCACCAGAAGCCAAATAAGTCCTCCGGCGCGAAAGTGATCTTTCCACACGACTCGACTTCGGTCATCCATCCACGGTATGCTCTCGTCCCATTGATGGTGGATGAGGGCGCTGCTTGTTTGATATCGGGGGCGGTGTGTGAGGGCGCCCCTTGGAAACCTCTGTCTCTCTCTCTCACACACACTCTCTTTAGTTGACTCCGATTCTCACTTGGAATTAGATCCCGGAGAATCGGTTGTTTTCTTCTCCCTCAGAGATTCTCTTGGGATTGATTTGTAAAAGCAAACTTAAAGTTCGTCAGTGAGAGAAAAGAGATTGAACAGTTTGTTATCGATTAATTGATTATCGATATTTCTTGGCCAATCCCTTAAATGGTGGGAAACTTTTTGTGGGGATTGGGTTGGATTGGATGGAAGCAGGGGCTCCCGAACTAGTGTGGGGGCAAAGGTTTACGGAAAATTCACCGACAACATTTCACCACCACTAGGAAAATACACTGCTAAGAAAATTCACCGGCCAACAATTCACCACCACTATGAAAATACACTGCTAAGAAAATTCACCGGCCAACAATTCACCACCACTATGAAAATACACTGCTAAGAAAATTCACCGGCCAACAATTCACCACCACTACGAAAATACACTGCTAAGAAAATTCACCGGCCAACAATTCACCACCACTATGAAAATACACTGCTAAGAAAATTCACCGGCCAACAATTCACCACCACTAGGAAAATATACTGCTAAGAAAATTCACCAACCAACAATTCACCGTCGTAAAATTCACCGACAACAATTCACCACCACTACGAAAATACACTGCTAAGAAAATTCACCGGCCAACAATTCACCGTCGTAAAATTCACCGACAACAATTCACCACCACTACGAAAATACACTGCTAAGAAAATTCACCGGCCAACAATTCACCGTTGTAAAATTCACCAACAACAATTCACCACCATTACGAAAATACACTGCTAAGAAAATTCACCAACCAACAATTCACCACCACTACGAAAATACACTGCTAAGAAAATTCACCGGCCAACAATTCACCACCACTACGAAAATACACTGCTAAGAAAATTCACCGGCCAACAATTCACCACCACTACGAAAATACACTGCTAAGAAAATTCACCGGCCAACAATTCACCACCACTATGAAAATACACTGCTAAGAAAATTCACCGGCCAACAATTCACCACCACTAGGAAAATATACTGCTAAGAAAATTCACCAACCAACAATTCACCGTCGTAAAATTCACCGACAACAATTCACCACCACTACGAAAATACACTGCTAAGAAAATTCACCGGCCAACAATTCACCGTCGTAAAATTCACCGACAACAATTCACCACCACTACGAAAATACACTGCTAAGAAAATTCACCGGCCAACAATTCACCGTTGTAAAATTCACCAACAACAATTCACCACCATTACGAAAATACACTGCTAAGAAAATTCACCAACCAACAATTCACCACCACTACGAAAATACACTGCTAAGAAAATTCACCGGCCAACAATTCACCACCACTAGGAAAATACACTGCTAAGAAAATTCACCGGCCAACAATTCACCACCACTATGAAAATACACTGCTAAGAAAATTCACCGGCCAACAATTCACCACCACTAGGAAAATATACTGCTAAGAAAATTCACCGACAACAATTCACCACCACTACGAAAATACACTGCTAAGAAAATTCACCGGCCAACAATTCACCGTTGTAAAATTCACCAACAACAATTCACCACCACTACGAAAATACACTGCTAAGAAAATTCACCAACCAACAATTCACCGTCGTAAAATTCACCGACAACAATTCACCACCACTACGAAAATACACTGCTAAGAAAATTCACCGGCCAACAATTCACCACCACTACGAAAATACACTGCTAAGAAAATTCACCGGCCAACAATTCACCACCACTACGAAAATACACTGCTAAGAAAATTCACCGGCCAACAATTCACCACCACTACGAAAATACACTGCTAAGAAAATTCACCGGCCAACAATTCACCGTTGTAAAATTCACCAACAACAATTCACCACCACTACGAAAATAAACTGCTAAGAAAATTCACCAACCAACAATTCACCGTCGTAAAATTCACCGGCCAACAATTCACCACCACTACGAAAATACACTGCTAAGAAAATTCAGCGGCCAACAATTCACCACCACTACGAAAATACACTGCTAAGAAAATTCACCGGCCAACAATTCACCACCACTAGGAAAATACACTGCTAAGAAAATTCACCGGCCAACAATTCACCACCACTATGAAAATACACTGCTAAGAAAATTCACCGGCCAACAATTCACCACCACTAGGAAAATATACTGCTAAGAAAATTCACCAACCAACAATTCACCGTCGTAAAATTCACCGGCCAACAATTCACCACCACTACGAAAATACACTGCTAAGAAAATTCAGCGGCCAACAATTCACCACCACTACGAAAATACACTGCTAAGAAAATTCACCGGCCAACAATTCACCACCACTAGGAAAATACACTGCTAAGAAAATTCACCGGCCAACAATTCACCACCACTATGAAAATACACTGCTAAGAAAATTCACCGGCCAACAATTCACCACCACTAGGAAAATACACTGCTAAGAAAATTCACCGGCCAACAATTCACCACCACTATGAAAATACACTGCTAAGAAAATTCACCGGCCAACAATTCACCACCACTAGGAAAATATACTGCTAAGAAAATTCACCAACCAACAATTCACCGTCGTAAAATTCACCGACAACAATTCACCACCACTACGAAAATAAACTGCTAAGAAAATTCACCGTCGTAAAATTCACCGACAACAATTCACCACCACTACGAAAATACACCGCTAAGAAAATTCACCAACCAACAATTCACCGTCGTAAAATTCACCGACAACAATTCACCACCACTACGAAAATACACTGCTAAGAAAATTCACCGGCCAACAATTCACCGTCGTAAAATTCACCGACAACAATTCACCACCACTACGAAAATACACTGCTAAGAAAATTCACCGGCCAACAATTCACCGTCGTAAAATTCACCGACAACAATTCACCACCACTACGAAAATACACTGCTAAGAAAATTCACCGGCCAACAATTCACCGTCGTAAAATTCACCAACAACAATTCACCACCACTACGAAAATACACTGCTAAGAAAATTCACCGGCCAACAATTCAATACCACTACGAAAATACACTGCTAAGAAAATTCACCGGCCAACAATTCACCACCACTAGGAAAATACACTGCTAAGAAAATTCACCGGCCAACAATTCACCACCACTATGAAAATACACTGCTAAGAAAATTCACCGGCCAACAATTCACCACCACTAGGAAAATATACTGCTAAGAAAATTCACCAACCAACAATTCACCGTCGTAAAATTCACCGACAACAATTCACCACCACTACGAAAATAAACTGCTAAGAAAATTCACCGTCGTAAAATTCACCGACAACAATTCACCACCACTACGAAAATACACCGCTAAGAAAATTCACCAACCAACAATTCACCGTCGTAAAATTCACCGACAACAATTCACCACCACTACGAAAATACACTGCTAAGAAAATTCACCGGCCAACAATTCACCGTCGTAAAATTCACCGACAACAATTCACCGTCGTAAAATTCACCGACAACAATTCACCACCACTACGAAAATACACTGCTAAGAAAATTCACCGGCCAACAATTCACCGTCGTAAAATTCACCGACAACAATTCACCACCACTACGAAAATACACTGCTAAGAAAATTCACCGGCCAACAATTCACCATCGGAAAACTCACCGATATTAGTTCACCGACATCAATTCACCGCCATATAATTCACCACCGCCGGAAAATTTACCAACCAACAATTCACCGCCGGAAAATTCACCACCATATATAATTTACCACCGCTAAGAAAATTCACCGACCAACAGTTCATCGACGGAAAATTTACCGATAACAATTCACCGCTAACCATTCACCGACCAACAATTCTTCTCACGGAGGGGGGGGGGTGACAGAGTTTTACTGATAAGGAGGGGTGGGAATGTCAACAATGGCTAAAAATCTGCTGACGTGATCTCTAAATGTTCCTCGGATCCTTCAAGCGCTCTAGCAATGTGTCGCGGGTCCCTTAAGCGCTCTGGAACTGTGCACCGCTTCGCTCAAGTGATACATAACTAGGCAAAGAGATCATTTTTGCTTATTCGTTAAATCTGGGGTTGTCCCCTAGAGTATTTAGTGTTATTAAAGTACAGCAGAGGTCTTCAACCTTTTTCTAGTCGTGAGCACTGCCTGTACTCCTCATCAAAAGAAGAGCACCCCCCTTACGGCAAATATGGCATACGAATGCATGAAATCAGGATTAATCGGAATGCAATATGTACAAGATTTTTTCATTGGAACGTTGACCAAGCGCTCGTGCGCATGAAATCAGACACAAGCATCGAGCACTCTGGGTACTTCAGGGCAGTGGCGTCGGAGCCGGGGGTGCTGTGGGTGCTGGAGCACCCACGAAAGTTTGTAGAACGGGTTCGAGCACCCACAGAATTGATTCAAAAATCGAAATTTCCTACATGAATCTCAAGACGGGCACCCACAGGTTCGAAACACTTCCGACGCCCCTGCTTCAGGGAGCACCGTGGTGCTCGCGAGCAACGGGTTGAATATGCTTTAAGTAGAGGTTTATATATATTTGGAAAGCAGGGGCAGCTAAAACGAGGGTGCAAGGAGTGCGGTGCACCCGGGCGGCAGGTTGTAAGGGGCCCCAAGAGTGTCCCAAGGCAAGTTTAAAATTATTCAGAATATGCAGAAAATTCGTTTTCGCGCAGGGATTTTTGACTAAACATTTCTTTTAAAAATTTTGGTTTCAAACATCTATACAATAAAAACTCGGAACTTACGCGCACACGCTTTTTAGTACCAAGTTCTCTTGGCACTTTAGTACGTGTTATGTACTGACACGTATAATACTACTACTACTACTAAACCACACATGCACCTCGTCCATATTCCTCTGCGGAACCTCTAACGAATTGGTACATGCGGGAATGTGTGTGTACGTGTAGTGGAAACCTGACGTGAAGTTCGCTTCTGTGTAATGCTTGTTACGTGTGTCGTGCTGCCATCTTCCACCAGTTTTTCTAACTGTGAGTGAAGTGCAATGATTGAATAATTTATCGTTGTAGGAGTGTTGCTGCTCTCTGTGGCGAGACTTTACAATGGAGAGATCGCGGCTCGCATTTGCGCCTCGAAGTTGGGAACCGCAGGAAACCAACTTCAGCCGACCACCACTGCGGTGGTGACGGTGGGGTTCGGACCCGGATCCCCGCGATGCGAGTCCGTCATTATGACCACTCGACCACCACAGCGGCACACGTATAATACTGCGAGGTGGGGGGGGGGAGGAAATATAATATTTCACGAAAGCACACTACATAATTTTCTTTGAGCGATTTAAATTTCGCGTGTAATGAAATTGAAACAAATAAATGCATTTAATGTTTTTACTCATTTTTGAAAAAATTCCTCCTTCGCTAACTTATAGATAGATAAAGGTTGACATTTTGGCGATATTTTTGTCAAGGAAGATGCTTTCGTCAGCGATGTTTTTGTCCCGGCATTGATTTGACGGCGATGCTTTTGTTACGGCGATGTTTTTGTCAATGATGTTTTTAACACCGAGATGTTTTTTTTGTCAACGGTGTTTTTTTTGTCAAGGAGACGTTCTCATTAGCGGTGTTTTTGTCACGGCAATGATTTGACGGTGATGATTTTGTCTTGGCGACGTTTTGGCCACTATGATGTTTTTTGTCACGCAGATGTTTTTGTAGGTTTTTCTGTCGCGGAGATGTTTTTGTCTTGGAAACGTTTTGACGAGAATGTCAGTCTTGGAGGTGTTTTGACGAAGACGTTTTGGTCACTTATATATTTTTGTTACGGAGGTTTTTTTTTTGACGGTGAGGTTTTTGTCAACGATGTTTTTGTCATCAGCGTTGTTTTCGTCACGGCAATGATTTGACGGTGGTGTTTTTATCACGGTGATGTTTTTGTCATAGAGATGTGAAAGGTTTACAAGAAAAATTGGATATATTGACTATGCTTGGAGAAAGTAATTCCATTGCTGCTGCTGCTGTGGCCCCATCATTACGGAATCAACGAATCTACGGCGAGATATATGAAGAAAAAGGAATCTGAAATTCGTTCAGCCGTGGCTGTAGCTGCACCTGAGGCAGCGAAAACCTTGCATCGCCTGCGGGATCCATGTGTTTCTCGTACTGAAAATCCTGTTTTTTGTGAGTACAAGACTGCTACAAAAAAGGTATTCCAATTGATTGTAATATTATAACGGGAAAGGCGATAACATTTTACGCTTCTATAAGGGGAAGGGCTGGTGTAAAACGTCTATTTCATCAGAATTTTATGCAAGTGAAGGTTGGTTTCATAGGTTTAAGAAACGATTCGGATTACGCAATGTAAAAATCGCTGGCGAACAAGCCTCTGCCGACCAGGAGGAAGCTAGAAAATTTCCAAAGACTTTGCAGAAAATTATTGAAGAGAAGAGTTATGCACCTGAGCAGGTGTTTAAAGTTGACGAAACTGTACTATTTTTGAAGAAAATGCCGCCAGAACATTTAACAATCAAGAAGAAAAGCGAGCGCCTGGTTTAAAGATAGATTTACTATGACTTCAAGATAAACTTACTATGACTTCAAGACAGACTTACTATGACTTCAAGATAGACTTACTATGTTGTTTTGTGCAAATGCGTATGAGTACATGGTAAAGCCCACCGTAATTTTCAAATTTGCGAATCCGCGAGCATGGAAGAGAAAGGATGTCAAAGCTTCCAGTATTTTGGATGAACAATAAAAGGGCTTGGACTATGAAAGCACTTTTCCTGAATTGGTTTAAACGGTGTTTCGTTCCGAACACCGTGGAGGTACCTTGAGAGTGAAGACATGCCATTCAAAGTACTTTTGATACTGGGTAATGGTCCTGGACAACAAGATGTCAATGTGTTCAAAGCTGATGGTGTGGAACTCCTTTATATGCCTCCTAATCAACATCTATCATTCAGGCCCTTGATTTGGGGGTAAAGCGAAAATTCAAGGCTCACTATACACGCCACTCAATGGAGATGATTGTACACGCAATAGAAGATGCAAATCCATAAAATGTCTTGAAGGTATGGAGGAATTACACCATCACTAATGCCATTACTGTCATAACTAGAGTCCTGACAGCTCTTAAGTAGAAGACAAGTTCACCGATGCCTTTATGGTACGTCCTTCACATGCACAAAAATTAGTAGAGGAAGCCTTGTCAACATATTCCAACATACTTGATGATATGAAGAAGAAACATCAAACAGAAATCACAATATCCTTCCAGAAAGCATCGCCCCACCAACCGCTGCACCTTCTTTTACATTTACCTTCTACCTCTGCGTCATCCTGCTCTTCTCGTGATGTTCAATAAACGAGATAAACAAAAAAAACTCGATGGTTTCGGTTATTCGCGGATTTCCGTATTCGCGGTCAGCCCAGGAACGTAACCCCCCGCGAATACGGGGGGGGGGGCGACTGTACAAATCTTTATTTTACTTACTGCATTTATGAAATCAAAACAGTTATCGGATTGTGTTAAAATAATTCTGTCAATTATTTTAGCAGCTCATTTGTGCGTCGCGTCAAAGCGCATCTCCAACAAATTCATCGAAGTCAAATTCATCAGAATGACAAAAACATCGCCGTCATAACATCACGGCGACAAAACTATCGCCATCAAAACAAGTCCAAGACAATGGCATCGTCAGATGTTTTGTCATCTACTTTGATTGTCTGTGCAATCTCTACTTTATAGGTTAAGTATTCTTCACTGGGTGATGTTTTTGTCAAAGAGGTGTTTAGTTTCGGATTCTGGCTGAAATGTGTGTGTGTGTGTGTGTGTGTGTGTGTGTGTGTGTGTGTGTGTGTGTGTGTGTGTGTGTGTGTGTGTGTGTGTGTGTGTGTGTGTGTGTGTGTGTGTGTGTGTGTGTGTGTGTGTGTGTGTGTGTGTGTGTGTGTGTGTGTGTGTGTGTGTGTGTGTGTGTGTATCTGTTAAAAAAATTTCAACAGTTTACTTGCGTATGGCATCAAAATATATCACAGATAAAAACATCTCCTAGACGAAACCGTTACCGTCGAAACATCTCTATGACAAAAACATCACCGTGATAAAAACACCACCGTCAAATCATTGCCGTGACAAAAACAACGCTGATGACAACATCTCTTTGACAAAAATATCGTTGACACAAACACACACACACACAAAAACCTCACCGTCAAAAAAACCTCCATAACAAAAATATATAAGTGACCAAAACGTCTTCGTCAAAACGTTTCCAAGACAAAAACATCTCCGCAACAAAAAAACATACAAAAACATCTGCGTGACAAAAAACATCATAGTGGTCAAAACGTCACCAAGACAAAATCATCACCGTCAAATCATTGCCGTGACAAAAACACCGCTGATGAAAACGTCTCCTTGACAAAAAAAACATCGTTGACAAAAAAAAACATCGTTGACAAAAACATCGCCGTGACAAATACATCTCCGTGACAAAAAACATCACAGTGGCAAAAACGTCGCCGTAACAAAAGCATCGCCGTCAAATCATTGCCGGGACAAAAACATCGCTGACGAAAGCATCTTCCTTGACAAAAACATCTTCCTTGACAAAAACATCGCCAAAACATCTTCGTGACATTTTTGTCTTTGAGTCACTCCCAAGCCATTCCAATTCAACACATCACCGCAAAACATCACCGTGACTAAAACATCACACATTATATATCCCATTTTTATCATTTTAAAATTCTTCATTTGGCGATGTTTTGATGTGGAACCGCTTATTTGATCATGTTCATAAAATTGGTCATTTGTTAAAGCACCGAATCTCGTGAGAAGCCATCAATTTCGTCGAATTTTAAGGCAGAATCGAAGGGACTATAACAGATGTTGTCGTTGGATTGTTAAGTGTGGCGTTCGCTCTACTTGCGACGTCATCTTTAGACTTAAATCATTTACATGTCGAACATCAACGAAAGTGATTTTTTTTTTTTTTGGCTAGTTAAATGTCTCTGTTGTATGGCAGCCAAAAATAATAATGATAATGCTCCCCTAGGTTCGCACAAAGACACCACTTAAATGTCTCTGAACATCACGGACGACCGTGGACTGCAATAAAAGAGTATTCATGAGCAAAACGGGACGCTATTCGAATACTGATGATGCCATAATGATGACGATCGAATTCCACCAAGAGACGAGATTCTTTTCTGGATGTTTCTTATAAGGGAGGGGGAAAAAAAGAACATTTCTCCTGGAACATCTCCAATTATAATATATGATATCATGTTCAACATACACATCACCATCATCATTTTCATGATGCGTTCCCATCCACGAGGAGCTGAAAGATATTATTACTCTCTCTTTGGGAGTCTCTTCTACTTGACGGTGACCATTTTGTATCAAAGATTCCCATCTTGTTGGGTATCATGTCCAGGTTTGTCTCCGATAACTTCGTCATCTTGGCTAGCCTTTGTTGCATAGGCTACTAGCCTTCCTCGGACCGATTTCCTATGCGACTATTTATGCTTACAATCCATCATTACACTCGTGCATATTTGAAGACTAGACGGCAGTGAAATGCTTCATCGTTCGGACTAGAGTTTCTGCAGTCTGGTACAGTCGTGTTGGTTATTGTCCTTTGGACTCATATCCTCAATACCAACACTAAAGTGAGGAATGCGTAATCTTCATTTCGAGCCATTTTAACCTGTGGAAATTTTTGAGTTCTTCCATGTTAGTTTTCTATCTGCCATGAATCCCAGCAATTTCAATCAAGGTTCTACGTAGGTTGATCAAGGTAGAAACCGCAATTTGATTCCACAAGGGAATAATGGTGTTGGTAGGTGGCCGTCTGAACTTTACTAGCAAGTGGTCGGGATATTTGCAGTGCCTAACTTTTTCTTGTCGTCTCACAAAGCAACACGTACCTGTTGACCTGCCTACTCAGAAGCGAATGATCGAATAAGGTCGCAGTGCGGCGACCAAGCGGTACGGGAGTGCATAATAGAGACTACAGACGAAAACAACTGTATTTTTCAGTTCAGCGCCGCACATACTCGAGAATCGAGGAAAGAAATTCTTTCCTCCGTGTGTGAAACCACGATAAGCGATGAGGACGGCTTTGACAGTCAAGGTTGTAAGTGACAAAAAAATACACACGCCATTTTCTATTATAATTTTGCCGGAAATACGCGACGGTCGTCCGCGGGACTTGCACCATGAGACCAGGGAAAGAGGTCCTATGTGAATTGTTAGCAACTTTTGCTGTCGAAATACATAAAATATCCGTAGGGTATTTAGCCGAATATGTTCACAGGCAACGTGGCGAATGGGTGGATGATCCATCATCCAATGGTAATGTTGTAAATATGACTAAAAGGGTGCATTCGTTGCCCCCGGGGCACAAGACCCACCTGCTCCCCCCCCCCCTAGTTGCGGCCCTGGCTCTATGTACAGTTTAGTAAAGGTAACATTAAATATCTGTGGTTTTTAAGTTTTCACATTGCACTGCTCAGCCTTGTGATCACACAGCTTGCATTCAATTTTGTAAGTCTCGCATATCATTTGGAAATTCAACCCCCTACACCGATTTCTCCCGCGGAAAAGTCTGATTTTCCGGAAAATTTTGTTACAATTTCCGAAAGCAACTGCTTTACTGCATAGGCCATATCAAAAACCACAGCATCGAACACAGAAACAGATTTCTGCTAATCTAAAGGGTAGTTGATGTAGAACTCGTATTTGCAAGCATAGATTGCGTGAAAAATTTCAGTGCAGCATTTTAACATCTTCTATGATCTATTGGCCACCGAACACTCGCGGAGTTTGTGTGAAATTTTCCGTTAAAGGAGTAAAATTTCCCTTCGTACAACGTTTTTAAAAATGTTCGAACAAATAAGTGACGATGAGCTTCAAAGTAACTTGACGATACTGAGATAATGACACGAAATCGCCTTAGCGTTTGTGAATGAAAACCTATTGAAAAAGGAATAAAGATTCTACCAAAAATCGAGCAGAATTTATCTTAGAAACGAGGGAAAAACGTTTTTCCGCAAAGACATTCATTTGTTTGTATCTCCGGAAAAATTTTACTCTGGAAGTTTCCGAAAACATTTTTCCCCCTCAACAATGAAATCATTTTAACGAACGGGGCCTTTAAATGACGGAAATCGCCCTCCCGGACGAACACAAAAGCTTTTAGATTCTAAACATGTATTTTTATTAGATTTTTTTTCATCCGCATTCAAAACGCTATGATTAATGAGAGAAATAATTCCAGTGACAGCGAGAGAGATTCGAGATAAAAGTGAGATAAACTTCCGCCATTTTCATTCGGTTTTGCACGTGCTTTTCCGGGTTCCATCCGCGAGCTTATAATACTGTTATTAGAGAGAGGATAAAATGAGACAGAAACGCAAATGTTTGGAGGAATCTTTTGTTAGAGGGGGGCGAAAACAATATTTTGTGTGTTTTCCTCGAACGAAATCACCTCGTTTTATGCATTTTTCTCTTTCTTTTTTTTGTGCATCGGCAATATCAAATAATGAGCGAAGCGATTACAGTGGAAGGACACTACCCGTTAGCGGACACACACCTCCCGTTAACGAACACTTTCCGCATCCGGGAAACGGCCTCACATATTTATTGGTGCCGTGTCCGGTGGATGTATAGGCGAAACAGGGTGTCGCCGAAGTACACCGCCAAAACGAGATCTTTAACGTCACGTGCTAACCCCTTAACGATCACGGACGTGATATCTCGTCCTTCGGGACTTTTCATTGGCAAGGGCCTGTAAAAGAAAATTGTCTTTTTTTTGCTTTCCATTCACCTCATCATTATGTTTTCATCTTTTTTCCCCCCGCTACGGTAAATCAAAGGTGGCCAGCCCATGGCACGCGTGCCACAAATGCAAGCCATGATGTCAGAAGTGGCACGTTAATGCTTTTCATCTAGAAAAAAAGTGAAAAAAAAATTCTATTTCATAATTATTAATCAAAGAAATGCTCTTAAACTTCAAAAAACAATCCTTTTCTTATGAATGATGGCCTTGTAGGCTGCCAGACCTATATATAGTATGGTAGGCACTCTTGAAATAATAAATTATGTGATGACTTTCTTCAGTGAGTTTCTGTTCGGGTTTTCCATCTTTAGGTATAGTTGCTGGAGGTCAAATGTGTGCAAGATTAAGGATCATCTGCATGGGGGAAATGCATTGTATATCCATGAATTCTTAAGAAGAGGGGCCAAGACCCTTTTACAAAGTTCATAGATGAGGGGGCAAGCACGCAGAGTTCCAGGTTCCAGTGCCTTATTGCCCGACGAGTGGCGCAGTGGTAGTGATGCTCGTCTTCCACTATGAAGGTTACCATCAAGGTACATGGGTTCGAATCCGGGTATAGAGCATCAGAAGCAAGTTGTTTACCTACCGAGCCTAGGGGCGACCACCGATGGATGGAGCCTTCATTTCCCACCCAACTCCACTGGTTGGAAATTGCCGTATGACGATATATGACAGGAGTTGGTGTGCGGCAAAGTAGGTTCCAGTGCCTAACATAGTGTAGGTAAGATAAGCGTGCACTAATATACATACGTATACGCACAATTTGCATTGCGATAATCGAATTTATGACTCAAAAATTAAAAACAATTTAGAACTGTAAAGAATGTCAAACTGTGAACATTTTTTTACGAAAATAAGAGGACAGCCAAACAATATTTTACAGCAGCGGTTCTCAACCGGTGTTCCGCGGTAGCTCAAGGAAAATGAAAGGAATTAGTAAATATGACAAATAAATATAAAAAAGAGGCCTACGGGAGGGGGCTTCTTCATAGAAATTGTGTATTGTGAAAAGGGGTCTGCGGGTCAAAAACGGCTGAGGACCCACTGTATTACAAGAACAGAAAGATGCCAGTGTCCCGTGAAAACGGGACGTATGGTCAGCGTATAAAAATAACGCGCAGTTGTACGAGCATTGAAAATGATCTTAACTGTGTCACGGCTTGAAAAAAAAACCGCTAATCACCCCTGGCATGGAGGGGGGGGTGCAAACGCTCACCCGTTGTGAGCGATTCTATCTATCTATCACCCCTGGCATAAATATAGGGAGAGGGTGGCTGAGAAGGAGAAAAAAAAGATAGAACGGAAAACCAGTTTTTACCTCATGTTTTTCTTCTTTACCCCATGTGTAAATAATGACACCACCTTTTTTGTTTGTTTATCTGTACTAGTTCCACTGTATACAATCCACATATTTTCTGTGATTCCCAACTTCAAGGCGCAAATGCGAGCCGATCTCCCCGTTAAAAGGTCTCGCCACAGAGAGCAACAGTCCTACAACGATAAATCATTCAATCATAACACTTCACTCATAGTTAGAAAAAGTGGTGGCAGATGGCAGCACTACACATAACAAGCATTACAAAGAAACAAAAAACTTCACGTCAGGTTTCACTACACGTACACGCACATTCCCGCATGTACTGATTCGTTGGGGGGTTCCGCGGGGGTGTGGGCGGGGTGCATGTGTTGTGGTGTAGCAGTAGTAGGTAGGGCCTCCAAGGATCCATGATGTTCTCAAGTCAGCCACCTCGTTGGGCAGTTTGCCTGTTGTGGCGTGGTATTTGTATTTGTATTTTGCCGAAAGCTTGTAAGTGAAGAGGTTATGTCCATCCCACGTCCTTTCACTTTCCGGGTGAACGCACTAAACAACAGAGGCAACGATTACCTCAATCTTTCCTTGGAGCTTATGTGCACTGGAGTTAGGACCGACCTTCCATGTACGGTCCTAACTCAGGGCCAAAGTTCACAATTGTTGACAACGCCACCAGATGGCGACTTATCCGAGGATGATAATTATCAACCAGCTGTACCGATAGCGGAGAGTGACATCCTCGGATAATTCGCCATCTGGTGGCATTGTCAGCAATTGTGAGCTTTGTGAGTTAGGTCCGACCGTCCATGAACGGTGTCCCGTTCGGTGCACACAAGCTCCAAGGAAAGATTGAGATAATCGTTGCGTGTGTAGTCTAGTGCAGTGGTTCTCAACCGGGGGCCATATGGCGCCCTGGTGGTACTGGGATACTTCAGGGGGGAGGGCCACAGAAGAAAATGGAGAAAGGGGCCATGACAGGTGGTTTGGCGGGCTGCAGAGAGCCGAGAAGACAAATTAAGGTGACTATTCACTTACAGAATCTAACAAAACCACCCATAAAACCCAGGGCCGTCTTAGGGTATGGACCCGTGCCTCACGCTTACATTTTGCAGCAAGATCCCTAGGATGGGTTTTTATTGCAGACCCTCAGCTACATTTTGCACAGATCCCTCCTCTATAGTAAATTATAGTGTGAAAAAAAAGGCCCGGGCTGCAGTTCTGTCAGTCCCACTCTTGTGAGGGGGGGGTCATGCCCGGAGGTCTCATGTCCATAAGTGGATCCTACCTTATGATATTTTGTATAGTACAATAAATTTTGAAAATAAGTAGGAAATATGTAGGCTGCTTATTTCCAGCTAACTATGAGACTACCATAGCATCACTTTGCCTAGGGAGCTGATGATCTTGAGACGGCCCTGAATAGAACTCGGACTAGCGGGGAGCTCAATAAATTCTAGGCCAGTGGCTTGGAGGCCGATCTTATTTGCAAAATTTTCGTTCAGTATAAATTCACTGAAAAAATCAATTTAATACGTATAAAGGATCTTGATTCTAGATGAGGGTCGTAAACTCTGGGTAAGACAGGGGGGCCACGAGAAGAAGATATGGTTCAAAGGGGGCCACGGGCAAAAAAAGGTTAAGAAACACTGGTCTAGTGGTCTAGGGCGTTCGATTTCCCGCAGGGGCAGTTGAATTTTCTCTCTTTCCAAAGTATATCTTTTCGCATCAGCCGGCTGTTAAAAACGTATGTATTAAGATTTTTACCATGCATTTCACATAACACTTTCCAAAGAGAAATTTCTAATGAATAATTGCAAGAAAATGCTCCTCGTATAAAGTAGAGAAAAGAAGCCCTCGGTTGAGAGAGAGATGAAAAATGGAGGACGAAAAAATCAATTTTTCCCCCCAATCTTTCCTCATTTCACTTTGATTCTTTTCTTAACCTTCATTATTGCGATGAATGGAGGGGGAGGGGGGAAGAGAACTCTATTAAAACAAAATGGATTCTGTCGGTTCTTTTACAACTTCAGTACCATTTGATAAAAAAAAAAGGCGTAAGGCTTATACGGATACGAATATATATTCGAATAAATCGGATTGATTCCACAAGTTGTGATCGATTATGGAGACGTTTCAAGTATTTCTTACGTATGGGATTGAAATATTCGTTTTCTTGTCCGCCTTTTGCCCTCGTGGCTTTCCGATTTGTCTCTGCAGCTTCATCCTATAGTCCATTCGGTTGATAAATCATTTCTTACTCCTTTTTCGGAGGTTTTTGTTTTTCTTGTATGTGTTTGAAGAATTAAATACAAGGGAAAACAAAAACCTCCGAAAAGGAAGGAAAGGTGACAGACACAGCTATGACTCCTTAACACGCATGTTTTGCATTTGTATGGGTCTTGTACATTATTAACAATGGATTGACTGGTGCCACAAAAAATCAAAAACTTTATTCAAGCGTTTATTTTTTGTCAGTTGTTGCATTTCCATTGTTTCGAATTTCAATGAAAGGTATAAGTGTTGTGTGGCTCTGAATAATGCTCGAACATCAGCCATCAGACCAGCTTCCACGGTCGACAGTCCATCACTACCCCAGGAATGGCATACGAGAGGATGGCAGTCCAAGGGAACGGACTCGGTTCGGTCAGGTTCCAAGCGACGATTCCATCAGAAATCAGTGGTGTGATTATACGCTAGTATAACCCTGCTACGTCTGATCTGATGGACTTGTAGGTTTGCGTCTGTCGGATCCCGTCTATCCTTTGGTTGCTGTTTTAGTGGAAATCCTCGTGGGTACTCTTCGGCAAGCGAAAGATGGGCATTGCATTTCCATGTTGTATGCCGATTTCTATGGGATAGGCTCATTCGATGTGGCAATGATCTTCGATACTGATCGGGATTGAACGATCGCATTCCAGTTGTTTTGGACAAGATGCGATACGAGTCAGTTTCGTGTTCGGAGGTGGAATCATGTGGAACGCGCCTAGAATTTCATTGCTATACATATGAAGGATGATAGGGATCAATTCCTATTGATAAATCTTGATTCCGAATGAATCGTCAGCTCAGAAGGAAGAGGTGTGGATCAATTCGGTTCTCTTTGGTGACTCTCTTCCTAATGAACCAAGAGCTCTGTACTGGACTTACATATCCTGGGTTTTCAGACTGGCGTGATTATGTGCTCACGGGAGCACACTTCGGGATTCGAGAGAGCGATGCAAAGTAGTCGTGAAAAAACCTGGTCGACGAACTTAGTTCGGAAGTCGGAATGGGGGGTGACCTCGATGTGCACTTCATGAGTTTATTCAATAAATAGCTTACTCTTAATAATCGATTCACATAAATATTTTTAAATTTGAGATTTCTTCTGTACTCATTTTGCATGCATTTTAAAGTATTCAAAGAAATCAGTGGCGATGAGCTTCAGAGCAGCTTAACGATTCTTGATAACGGCGTGTGTGTATTTTTTAAATAAAAATCTGGAATTGAAAAAAGATTCATCAAAATGAAGCAGTAGTTCATCAGCAACGAAAAAAATTCTGTAAGAAATTATTCGTTTGTTTCTCAAAAAGAAAAAAAAAATCAATGGAAGTTTTGAAACATTTTCTGCAACAATGAAATCTTTTGAGCGAACGGAGTTTAAATGACATAATGGTGAACACAGAAGCTTTAGATTCGGAATATATGTTTATTACGTTTATTTATTTATTTTTATCCCTTCAATGGTATGATTAATGAGAGAAATAATTCCAGTGACAGCGAGAGAGATTTGAGATAAAAGTGAGATAAACTACTCTGCCATTTTTAATGGGTTTTCCACAAGCTTTCCACGTTCCATCCAAGAGCTTTTACTGTATTGGAGAGGATAAAATGAGACACATGAATGTTTAGAAGAATCTTCTGGTGGAGAGAAAACATTTTTTGGTATTTTCCTGGAATGAAATCTCATTTAAGATTTATTTTCTTTCATATTTATTGACGATATCAAATAAACTCTATATTATAAAATAACGGAGGTTGATCACGTTTCTATGCAACGAAAGCGTTGATGTTTTGTGCAACGGAAGTAAGTCACGTTTTCAGGCAACAGTAGTAGTCCGGACGACCTTGGAGTTGGTCATGTTTCTATGCAACGGAAGTTGTCTCGTTTCTATACAACGCAAGCTGGCATGTTTTGTGTAACGGAAATCAGTCACGTTTCCAGGCCGCTGCGGTGGTGGGGGGGGGGGGTCATAGTGACGATCTCGCATCGCAAGGACCCGGGTTCGAACCCCACCGTCGCCACAGTGGTGGTCGGCTGAAGTTGGTATTCTGTGGTTCCCCACTTCGAGGCGCGAATGCGAGCCGTGCCTGTTATCCCTGTTGAAAAGTCTCGCTACAGAGAGCAAGCCTTACAACGGTAAAATCATCAATCATTACACTTCACTCATAGTTAGGAAAATTGACGGCAGATAGCAGCACTACATATAACGGGAGTTACACAGAATAAAAAGTTAGAAGTTCCGCGGAGGAATATGGACGAGGTGCATGTATGGTTTAGTAGTTGTAGTAGTCACGTTTTCAGGCAACAGAAGTAGTCCGGACCTTGAGGATGGTCATGTTTCTATAGAATGGAAATTCATCACGTTTACATGTAATGAAAATGTATATTGTTTTCATGCAACGGAAGCTAGTCCCATTTTTCAAAATGAAGCGGAAGTTATAAGAAACAAAGAAAATTCTGTAAGAAATTAAATTTTTGTTTGTCAAAAAAGAAAGTATTTTCAATGAAGGTTTCGAAACATTTTTCAGAACAATGAAATCTTCAGATTCCAAGTATATTTTTATTTAATTTATTGTTGTTGTTTTTTTTCATTCAACGGTATGATTAATGAGAGAAATGATTCCAGTGACAGCGAGAGAAGGCAAAAGTGAAATAAACTTCCTCCGTTTTAATTGGTTTTCCGCACGCTTTCCGGGCTCCATCCACGACCTTTCACTGCATTAGAAAGTGTAAAATGAAACACATAAATGTTTAGAAGAATCTTTTGTTAGAGGAAAAATCTTTTTTTTCACTCTTATATATGAAATCTCTTTTAAGATCTATTTTCTTTTAAATTTATTGACGACTATAATCGCCACTAAATTGTTCAGACTGGGTGTAATTGCGAAATCTTCACTAAAGATGTGGAAAAATCAACTTTCGGAGAATCCAATTTCTTTTTCGCATTTGATGCCCACACGCGGTTGTGAGATAATTTAATATTAGTTTACATTGATCGTAGAAAGACCGGACACAACCCGCTTCACATCTCGGAGAGATATCGAAGCGTACGCGAAGGGTGGGTGTGTATATCCGGAAATATTTTTAAAAACCAAAGGAACGACATATCGACCTCAGACAAACAGACAAAATCCTTATGGAACATCAGCAGTCGTCAACCTTAAATCATGTAACAGATGAAGAAAAAATATCAACAAACCACCCCCAACGGGTGATCAAAACTATGAGTATCATTATAAGGTGATGGTGTGTATAGCCGTCCATCCTAAAAGTATCCAGTAATCGTCAATTATTAATCGAGTGATCGTAGATAATCCCGGTGTAAAAATTTTCGAATCGCAGTGAATCAGCTAATCAGTCATCCACGTTGTCATATCGTCCAGCTTCCACGTATCAGTTCGATTGTCGTCATCGCGTCGCCAGTAGTCATAGGTTACTACTATGACTACTGGTGAAGATGGAAGATTAAATAATTTTCCATCTTCACTTCAAAATATGGAAGACTGGTGGCAGCACCAGCAAGAACAGGAAACAATCACAATCCACAATTCTAACAGCATAAACACGTTAGGGCAACGCATATACACACAACGCGTTCCTGAAAGTACCGATTAGTTAGAAATTCCGTAGAGGAATGTGTATGAGGTGCATGTTATTCAATAACACTCCCCCGACTCACCCCTGGAGGTATCCGAGATAAAACCTGTGGATCTTGGTTGCAAAGCGAGAGTGCTACTTGCACCGTTAGGTAAAAATAAAACAGGCCTGACACAACTTTTGCCAAGAGACAAAAGGGCATTAAGATCAGTAGCACAACTCGTGCCTAAGTGGTCTACCTATTCACTCGCCTATGCAGACTCACTCCCTTGCAGGGAAGACACCTTTAATAAAATGTCATCTTAGATTCACAAGTTCCATCTCTCGGTGACAATCAGCGCATTTGCATTGCAACAATTTACATGTGTACAAGCACGAACAGTCTGCGACTTCACAGTTCACAATGCCGCACGAAAGTCCGTGACTTACGCCACTGACCAATTCCATGACGCGAAAAATTCGTGATTACATTTCATGATGCGCAAAGGCATCCCCGTATTTTGAACGCTTCCCACGTACACCAAAGTGCATTTAATCCACCAGACGAGAAACGCACGAGCCATACAATTTTTAATCAACGTGCAAAGGCACGTTCCTCCTTGTCCACCAAACTCGAATGGGCCAATTTATGCTTTTGGTCGAGCTAAAAGTCATAATCAATATTGCCCTGATTGCACTGCAAAAGGAGCTGTCGTTAGCACATTCGGCGAACTTGAGGCTCTCTCGGCCAAAACTCTTGCAGCACCAATATCGAAAGCACTGGAGAGGCTTATTCATTGAGGTGAATGTTGCGGTCATGTAGTAGTAGTCACAGGCCCTTATATATGGGCATGGCCAGTTGGCACTGCCGTGACGGCCGATCGTTCATAGAAGATCGCCGTCGATTGTTGTAAGCTTTGGTTCAACTTTGCGAAAGTTGCACTCTCCCACATGATTGTTGCACTTCCTAAGAGCACATATGCGCGGTTGATGTCTCCTCACGGTTTGTGTACTCCCCCAGTCTTATCATGCAGCTGATGCACGTTCCTCTAAAGCAGTGATTCCCAACGTGGGCGATGGAATGTTCCGGGGGGGGGGGACTGTAGAAGCTACGGGTATAACATAGGATCTTATGGGTTAGATTGCGTTGGGGGCGATGGGAGAAAAAAATTTCTGAAGAAGGGGGTGATGGGACAAAAAAGGTTGGGAAACTGCTCTAAAGTAACCCTGACAAGACATGGCAGTCGGCGGAAGTTAGTTCATCGGACTTCCTATCTTCCATCCTAAGCCTGAAAAGATAGTGAGGTAGAGAGCAAAGCAACAAGGGGGAGAAGAAATCGCAGTAGCGAAATCACACACACGGATTCCAATGCGCCTGCATATAGTGGCGCGCACCGCAGCAGGGCGGGAACTCTGCGACAAACGATAAGAGCAACGCATTCAAGATATTTTGATTTCGCTGCTCTGCCAGCTTGTGTGTAGTTTCAAGATGGCCGTCGAAGGTCTTGTTGTCGCTGTTAAAAAGCGGTAGGTAGTGAGGTCATAAATATCACCAGAATTCGTTGACGTTAAGTTCTCGACGTACTTCAAAATGGTGTGGACGATCAAATGGAAACAGCAAGTACCGAATCATTTCTATACATTTTCCGTCAAACTTTTTTCGTGAGCACGTGCTTAACCAAACCGAAAATGATTTATATTTTGAGTTTTAAGCTAATTTGTCACACATCGTGTGTGGAAAAATGTATTTCTTGTCAGAATTTTAAAAAAAATCATGTGTTAGTGTGGAAAAATTAGTAATTTTTATTTCTTTATTAATTTTCTCTCCGTGTACCGTCAATATTTCCATACTTCAAGCGTATCGAATGTTTGTTTTGATGGAGTTTTGTGTGTTAATAATTACGGTTCTTGTTGTGTAGAAAAAAAATTAAACCAACAAATATTCATACAAATAAATCTATTCGAACGGTGAGGGAGGGGGGGGGGATTTTCAATTTCTACCTTCCCGCCAATGCTAATAATACAAATTTAAACGGTGGGGGGGAGGGGCTTATAAACTTATTTTTCTCAATTTTTTACTCATAAATTTGGTAGAACATATAATTGATTTCTCGGGAAGTGCCGCGGGAACCAAATTATATATGAGTGGAATATTTCCGTAGTTATACTTTTTTATCGTTGTTTGTCGTTGGTTGGTATAGAGCAGTGATTCCCAACGTGGGCGATGGAAAGTTCCGGGGGGGGGGGGTAGAAACCACGGGTATAACATAGGATCCTATGGGTTAGATTGCTTTGGGGGGCGATGGGAGAAAAAGAATTTCTGAAGAAGGAGCCGATGGGACAAAAAAGGTTGGGGAACTATGGTATGGAGTTACGTATAAGTCAAAGAACCAGTATAGTATACCATGTATGAACAGGAGCATAGTCTATACTCCTGTTCATACATCTCTGCAGACTTCCAATCCCCCCCCCCACACCGGTCGACTTCCATTTTAATATCATCCGCTTTCAAGGACATAAAATATTATTGCATCCGTCGAATGAAAGTTGCCGCAATGCAGGGGTAACATTTTGGCGTCTAAAAGTGAACTTATTTTTTAAATATAGAGGGGGTTGAAGAACTTCAACTTCGATGGGCCTGGATTTCGAAGCACGAGTAGCCTAACATCGATTCGAGATTCGATGGTTTCTCGACATATTACTTTCCTCCTATCGCATAAATTCAACCAGTGTCTAGTCATCGTAAACCGTAAGTAGTCCCCAGTGAGTTTTAGAGGAAGGTACGTACCATAAACTTAAGTTTTAGGACAATCACGTACCTTCAGCAGAGATTCTATCGCTGCGTTTTCGAACTCTCTTGCCTCGCAGCGGGAAATGATTCATTTCGGTCACGTAAAGCCATTCCTCCGCGGTCATTAAGTTGTAATAGAGATTGTTCGTGTCCCTTATGAATAACTCATAATGAGTGGGAACGGAGCAAGCGGCCAATGCCCAATCAGAATCTTGGATACTGTTTGGATATTGACAAGAATTTCCGGAAAACCGCAGAAATGTTTTGGGCGAATAATTTCGCTTCAGAAAAGCCAAAGTGTGATTTCAAGCGCGGTGACGAATTTGTACGATCTCTATTTGGCAAATAGGCGATAAATCTGGTAACCTTACCCTAACCCAGGCATCTTCAACCTGTTTCTCGCCAGCACCGATAGTGCTCGATACTCCGTGTTCGTGTTCGATTTCATGCTCGCGAGCAGTCGATCAACGTCTCGAATGAACACGTTGTACAAATTGCATTCAAAGATGAAAACCATCCTGATTTCATGCGTTTGTACGTAAACTTGTACGTAACAAAAGGGTGCTCTTCTTTTGATGAAGGATACAGGCAGTGCTCTCGACTAGAAAAAGGTTGAAGACCTCTGTCTCAAACTAACCGTCCGTTAGAAAAAAGGCAGGAAAAGGGGAAACAGAAAATTAAAGAAAAGGAAGAAAAATGCAAAAAGATTAATAAATAAATAGAAAAGGAAAACAAGAGAGAAAGTAGATTTCCTTTTTTCACCCTCCCCCTACGTGTCCTCTTTCGCTTCAACATGTATATACATTATAATTATGTGGAAGTGGGGGAATGACTACCAGGAGTATACAGCAGCGTATTCAAAGGGAGACTCGGCGGGGTATATCCCAGGGCGGCAAATTTTAGCAATGAATGGCCATGAAAATTATTGCATAATGGGAAAAGTGCGGCAAAATTTGTGTAACCGTGAGTCCGCTTCTGCTCAGAGAGCGAGAGACTACGTTAGTGAGTGATCTGGAGAGTTTACAAGCAAGTGAGTGACCTACAGAGCGCGCAAACATGTCAATGACCAAAAAGTGTGACGCAAAGCGTTTGCAAGCATGCGAATGACTGAAAGAGTGGCCTAGAACGTGCGCAAGCATGTGAATGACCAAAACAGTGTGTAAGCACGTGGGTAACTGAAACTCGGTGTGCAAGCATGCGAGTTACTAAAACCGTGCAAGAATGTGAATGACAAAAAGGGTGATTTTAGAGAGTGATCATGGGAGTGACCAAAAGAGTATGGAAGCATGTGAGTGGCCAAAAGAGTACGTAAGCACGTGAGTGACCAAAAAGTGTATAAAATAACCTCTTGGAGTATGAAATAAGAAACGGGGAGGAAAAAAAAACAACTTCGGTTCATAGGGTTACAATAAGAATTCGCGATGAAGAAGGAGAGGAAAGAAAACACCGAGAACTGGATTGAATTTATACCACTGGCGTTTGGACGAAATTTTTCGTCCGTGATCGTAAAGGGGTTATACAACGGGGGCCCAACCTCCGCCAAATGCTGTTGGCGCCAAGGGACTCCATCCGCTCGCATTCGCAGCTCGAAGTTGGAAAACTGCATAAGACCAACTTCAGCAGACTACCACTGAGCCGCCAACGGGATTCGAACTTGGATTCTTATCGTGAGGATCATCGCTGGAAAAAATTCACCGCCACGCAACTCACCGACATGACGATTCACCACTAGAAAAATTCACCGGAAATTCACTAGAAAAATTTCACCGACAAAGCGTCGTGAATAGTGAGTGAGCTACGAGCAAATGAGTAATGGATCAAGTGAAACATGGAGTTAGTGAGTGATCAGATGAGCAAATGAACGAATGAGTGAGTAACTCATACACTCACTCACTCACTCGGTAACTCACCCAACCACTTCGCCATGCATACTGTTACTCACCCACTTATACGGTCACTCATCCTCTCACTTGGTCACTGATTTGTTCAACCGCTTACTTACCTACTCACTTGATCACCCATACGGTCTCTCACTCAGTTGGTAACACTCACGGACTCACTCAATCACTTACTCGGTCACTCACCTAATCACTCGGTCATTCATTCAGATACGATCACTCACTCGGTCATTCATACGGTCGCTCAACCACTCATAAAGTTATTCGGTTACTCATACGGTCACTAACTCACTATCTAGTTCGCTAGCTTATTCACCAACTCATTCGGTCTCTCACTCACTGGTATATTCGTTCAATTCATTTACTCGATCACTCACTAACTAAGTGACGAATTACTGTTGGTGAATAGTTTGGCGGTGAATTTTCCGTAAAATCCCCCCTGAAGTGTGCCATATACCTACTGTTTTACCGCTGATCTGGACATGGCCCTCACAAGGGTGGGCCTGACAGGACTTTCAGCCCGGAGGCTCGAGACAATTCTTACCATTTTTTGCTTTTTCACACTATGAATTCACTCTAGAGGGGGGGGGGGTCCCTCTAGTGGCCCTGCTGTATGATGTGGGAACATGCCTGTGGAAGACCCAACTAGCACCCACTTCCGAAATCTATGTTGAAAGCATCAACAATGAAGGAACCTCACGGTGCCGTATTCACAGGGTGGCAGGTTATATTCCAAGCCGGCAAATTTAACGGACGAAGGGTGCCAAAATTTGTATAACCCTCAATAAATCCGCCTCCGCGACTAGGTCGGACCTAGCGGATAAAAAGCGTGACCCATAAAGCAAGAAACCATGTCAGTGAGCAACCAAAAGAGTGTGCCCCAGAGTGTGTGCAGGTATGTGAGTGACCCAAACAGTCTCTAACCCTGGAGCTTGGGAGAATTCTCATCATTTTTGTTTTTGGCTTTTCAAGCTATAAATTAACTATAGAAGGACCCGTGAAAAATCTTACCGGGGTCCGTCCCGCATAAGATCCTAACCTAGGGGCCTTGCTCTAGGATGTGGGGGCTATGTTAGAGGCACGGGTGTACTTGCAGGAGTGGAGGGGAGAAGCCAAGCGAGTGGTGAAATCGAGGAACGAGTCAAGAAAAGGGAGGGAACGTGCGAGGGGAAAAAATGGTTTGCGCATGTTTTCTGCTTCAAAAATTCAAGTCATGCGTTTGGTGTGTATGTTAGTATGCACTCTGTATAGACTAGAATGGCACAGAACGGCGACAAAATTCATACAGCCTACAGGCGGCGAAACCACAAATGCTCCTCTGGCCTTTGACTTGGACGAGTTGAAACATCCAAAATGCGACATTAATCAAAAGTCCTGTGGGTGCACTCGGTAACCGGTAGACGGATTAATATCAATCAACTCGGGCGTGACCACACAAACAAATCTATCACAGAATTCCAATTAGTGACTGCGCCCCTAGCATCAATCGCATTGCGCCGCACCGCACTCGATATTGCCGAAACCTTCAATCGAAACGAGTTTCGGTCGCAGTTCGTCGTGTTTGATCATCTTCAAAAGACATCAAACAAACATCGACGTGTTTCCAAAAGCGGATTAAATCAAACTTCAAATGAATTTCTACTCACCGTAAAATTCAACGCTTCACTTCATTTCCATAAATTCCTGTGCAAATGGAGATGATATACTGGGTTGATCACTGTATATCGACCGCCCAGTAATTACACACACGTGATTCCTTGCGAAAAACTAACATGGAAAGTATCTTTCATTTTTAGGATCGGACGAATATTTAGGGCGGTATGACGTTCTTAAGTTCCGTGACGTGTTTTGTAAGGGTCGGGTTACGTGCCAAACGGCCAATGAAAGTGAATTTGTCCCGCTGCAAGTGAGCTGCAGCTAAGACCCGGTTTTCCTAGGAGCAGGTTTCCTGTGCAGCGCGCAGCGTGATTCGCCCAGTGCGGCACGCCGTCCACTCACCAATAAGAAAAGCAGCATGACTGTTTTCCTACAGAGCGCAATACGCCTCACGACAGCGCTTTACGTCGGGCGTGATTGGCCGACTGCTTCTGGAGGAGTCAAATGCGTCGTGCGCCGCGCGTTTTTCCGATGTTCTCTCCACTTCTTGTGCGTTTTCTTTCCTCCTCCCCTTCAAACCGAAGCATGCAGACGACAGAGTAGCTGATGCCAAGGCCAAATACTGTAATATAGCCACCCTGATCTGATGCGCCACGCTAGGAAAACACAAGCGCGTAGTGTAATTATGTAACGCGTCTATGCCGGCGCGAAATGATCTAATTCGCGGTTCACGCTGCGCAACAAACCTATTCCTAGGAAAAGCAGGCTTAATCGAAAATAACTGAAACATTCAGTCACAGTATATTGTATTTGCTATATTTATCATTTCTCCATTGCGTTTCAACGTATTTGAATTGAACTGCTATATATGTATGCGATGCGCAATTACAAAGGAACTTGGAGCCAATGCAGCGTTTTCACTGTTAGATTCGTGTTCAGCACGTCGGGGAAACGAATTGGCGGAGAAAAATTTTCAAGGTTTGTTGTCTAGAGTTATCAAAACACCTCCTTTAATTGGAAAACACTGGTGGCAGCAAATAGAAATACTTTCGGTAAAGTTTTGAATTTACACGCCCATGCAATTTTCATTTGGAAAATAGTTTCTAACATTCGATTATTCACCCAAAAACGCTTAATTTCAGCTGCATTATTAATGACAGCCGCATCGCTTCGAGTACCTACGTACAGGTGAAACGTGATGCTCTTTCGTTACTCGGGCAGTCCCGGAGGACGAGCGGGCGGTCAATTAATTAGCTGAAGCTCGATGGAGTGGAAAAATGGGCGCTACAGATGCAATTGATGTGTTTACCTGTTTTAGTTTGAGGTCGGTATCATGTCTGTTAGCTCTTGAAATGAAGTCTTTGATGTTCACGAGCACGATCTCTCTACTTCTTTGATGTTTCGCCAATCTGATTTCTTCTGAAGAACCACGAACAGAAGAATTGCATTCCTGAGACAATAAAGTATGCCCGGAGGAGAAAAACATGAGTCGAATGCATTCCCGAGACATAATAACATATGCCTCGAAATTTGAGAAATATTTATACAGTGAGTGTAAAAAAGTGGCCATACTAAGCTTCAATGATTTTTGCTGAGGCCGTGTTGTTGTGAAGTCACACAATTTCCCCGCATGCAACAAACCTGCATGCCGTCGCCAAGAGGCTGGTTTGGCGAAGAAGAAAACCTGTTCCCGAAGGATGAGGACGAGTTTCGGTCTTCTGCTGCTTGCCTTGGTGTAGAGCAGTGATGGTAACTCGTGGGAAATTTCCTATATTCGTGGGAAAAATTGGCCAAAATTTGTCCAAGTGGGAAATTTTGAGAGTTTATCAAACAAAAGAATTTTTTGAAAAAAATAAAGAAATTAATGCAGTGCAATACTTTTCTATTGTAAAGTACTTGATTATACGTATTCTCCCCGCTAGATGGCGGCACATTTTTCGGAATGCGTGGGAAAAATTTGGTCAAAAGGGAAATTTTACTGGAAGTGGTAACCATCACTGGTGTGGAGTGGTCCTCATGTGAGACTCGCTCTGAATGTATAGCAGAGAGCGCGATGCACTAATATCTAAAATTAATACTCCTCCGTGATATACCTTACTCCTGCGCAATAATGTAATACAGATAACAAAAAGGAATCCCAAGACCGACGACTGGATGTTGTCGGATTATACGAGGAGACATCAATCATCCCCACCAACATGGACCGACCACACGTCATCCACACAAGGTTTACTGCGGTCCTCCATGCCGTCTACATGCCTCCCTTCAACTGGATCAACTGACCATCATCTAATCTGCATGCTGACGGGCGCTATATCGGTCTGAGCAGTGTCAGTTTTCCTGAACTACACAGACCTCGTTGCGCCCGTTCTGGTGGACGTATTTTTTGGAACTTCTCTATATGGACCATGACAAAAAAGAAAAAAAAAATCAATAATTATGTGCCATTTTCCCACCTGGTGGTCAAAAATTGAATTATTTTTTTATCGCATAAATTTCTCTCCCCCATGGTCTCATCAAGATATCCTGAAAATTTGGCTGTTTGGAATTGGATTGTTGCAAGAAGACAGGACAACAGATGGACTACAAGTATTCTGAATTGGAACCCTCGTGGTGTTAAACGTCATAGAAGGCGTCCCCAAGGCAAGATGGATTGACGAGATCCGAAAAGTGGCTGGAGTCAACTGGATGGCAAAAGCATCAGGCAGAATAAAATAGAAAAAAATCACTAGAGTAGACCTTCATCCAGCAGTGGATTGCAAATGGTTGATAATGATGATGATGGTATTGGATCCATAAAATGACTACGAATTGCAACTTAACTATTAATATTCACATAATAGTAGTAATAGTTAGTAATTGATCGTATTTTCTGCGTTATTCCACCGTTCAGGAATCGGTGTCACTGTAGAATTTCTTGACCCATGCTCAAAGCCTGATTTGCAATACAACAGTTGTATAAATCAGGCAATTACTAGGTAGTAAACTAGTTCCATTAGAATTTATTTGAAGAAAAACTATTCGGAAGAAACATGTTGCCAGAGTTTCAGCAACAGAATCCATATCAAGTGGCATACGTGATGAATTCCAGTGAACATGGAATTCATTGAATTCCACTGAACAGTGTTAAAATAGGCATTGAATTGAAAAGAGAAGGCAGGCTTTCCCACAGCCGGAGTTTATAGTAAAGTTCATGCCTTTCGGGGTAGGGGAGGCTGTTATGCCGTGTTCCAAGGATTCATTGAAGCAGAATTCTAAAAATTATAGGTATTAAATTGCTTAAAAAATACTTACAAATTCAGAAATGTAGAAAATAGAAATTGAATAGTACTGGAATTTTATCAACAATCAATCGATTGTTGTACAAGACTCGCAAATTGAATACAAGACTCGCAAAAATGTGAAATATCACGAACTTTTGTTTCTCTTCCGAAGTCTTTTCAGCATCAATATCCACGTATGATATGAAAGGGAGTCGAATCCTGAGAGTGTCCAGGAGACATGTATAAAAGCTGAATACATACCTGAATAAATACCTCGCGAGCACACTACACGCAAAACAAAAAACCTCCGAAGAGGAACAAGAAATGATTTATCACGCTATACTCGCTAAGGTGAAGCCGAAGACAAATCGGAAAAGTCTCGGGAGCAAAAAGCTGCTGGACAAGAAAAGCGATATTTCAATCCCATACGTAAGAAATACTCGAAACGTCTCCATAATCGATCACAACTTGTGGAATCAATCCAATTTATTCGAATATATATTCGTATCCGTATAAGCCTTTTCCCGTTATAAAATGGTACCGAAGCTGCAAAAGAAGCTGTAAAAAAGAACCGACGGAACCCGTTTTGTTTTATCAAGGGTTTCTTTCCCTCCTTCATTCGTCACAATAATGATGGTTAAGAAAAGAATCAAAGTGAAATGAGGAAAGATTGGGAGGAAAAATTGATTTTCGTCCGCCATTTTTCATCTCTCTCTCAACCGAGGGCTTCTTTTCTCTACTTTATACGAGAAACATTTTCTTCCACTTATTCTTCCGAAATTTATCTTTGGAAAGTGTTACGTGAATTTTTATGGTAAACGTCTTTTTTCTAACGATTTAACTCAAACTAGTTGCAATACCCGGCGCTGCCCGGGGTTTCCTCAATTTTTGGGAGGATTTTGGGATCATTGTGAATGCATATGCACGTCGGAAACGCGTTGGTAACCAAAGTAAACATTCCGAAAGTGATTGTTGAGGCCCGGGAACCATTGTTGCCCGACAGTTTTTCGCCCATTTCGGGCATTTGCTCAGCTCTAACAAACTTTTAAAGTAGCCTATGCATCGTTCAAGTTGAGCCTCATTTGGTATACAGTCGAGTCCCGTTTTAACGAATACCGTTTTAGCGAAAATCTCGTTTCAACGAACACTTTTCTTATCCCCCAAATAAGTTTACGTAGGAACAATGCTAGGTGACCTGGAATTCCTTTATAACGAAATTTCGTTACAACAAAGTGATTCTTCCGGTCTCTTGGCGTTCGTTATAACGGGATTCGACTGTATATGCAAACTTTGGTGACGATATATCTGAAATTGTAGATTTATGTAAAGTCATTGCACAGTCTACAACGACGTAAAAACGATTCCCGGACGCGCTCGAAGATACCGGGTATGCTTTTGATGTTGGTACATCCGCTGCGCTAAGCGCCCATTGCCATGTGATCGACCGTAAATCCGACGCATATCAGCGTATTCCTCGTTCGTGTAGTCAACCATCACGATACTCATTAAAACGGACAACTAACTGGTAGACGTGCTTGCTACCGCAATAGCGTTAATTTACGTCGTGATCTTACCCTAGCCCACGCGTTTGGTAACGCTGCTTACGCCAGATATGGTAAGCGAACCCCCAAACGCATAAAGTGATCAACTGACATCCGCCTTTCGTCTCCTCTGGAATCGGAGACTGCATGCGTTTTTGCGATTTTCACCCTCTCAATGGGGTTTGCGACACCATGTTCCATCGTAATTTTTGTTCCTCTTGATGCCCACTAACAACCATCAGAGTTTATCTGTCCATTAACAGAACACCCTGTATACTAGCCTGTATCATACCCGGTGCTGCCCGGTTTTCTTCAATTACTGGGAGCATTAGAAAAGTGACAAACTTTTATAAAGGCATATAAACTATTATACATAATGCTGGCAGCATTAAAGAAATGCCAAACCATTGTAAAGGCATATGCGTGTCTGAAACGCATTGCTTGGTAACCAAGGTAACCCAAGCAAATATTCCGAAAGTGATTGTTGAGACCCCAAAACCATTGTTGCTCGGCAGTTTTTTCGCCCATTTCGGGTATTTGCCCAGCTCTGACGAACTTTTAAAGTAGGCCATCGTTCAAGTCGGGTCCCGTTTGGTATATATCCAAAATTTGGCGACGATAGATCCACACTGAAGAGCCAAAAAAACTTTCACCTGCCTAATATCGTGTAGGGCCCCCGCGAGCCCGCAGAAGTGCCACAACACGACGTGGCATGGACTCGACTAATGTCTGAAGTAGTGCTGGAGGTAATTGACACCATGAATCCTGCAGGACTGTCCATAAATCCGATCCGTTGGAGTAAGAGGGGGTGGAGAACTCTTCTGAACAGGACATGAATGGGTGCAGGTGATCAGACAGGATGCTTACGTACCTGTTACCCGTCAGAGTCGTATCTATACGTATCAGGGGTCCCATATCACGCCAACTGCACACGCCCCCATACCATCACAGAGCCTTCACCAGCTTGAACAGTCCCCTGTTGACATGTAGGGTCCATGGATTCATGAGGTTGTCTCCATACCCGTACACGTCCATCAGCTCGAAGCAATTGGAACCGAGACTCGTCAGACCAGGCAACGTGTTTCCAGTCCTCAACAGTCCAATGTCGGTGTTGTCGGGCCCAGGCGAGGCTTAAAGCTTTGTGTCGTGCAGTCATCAAGGGTACACGAGTGGGCCTTCGGCTCCGAAAGCCCATATCGATGATGTTTCGTTGAATGGTTCGCTGACACTTGTTGATGGCCCAACATTGAAATCTGCAGCAAATTCTTTTAAACGGAACCCACGAGTGCCAAAACTGCATGGAAAAAGTATTATTTTCCAGCGATAAAGTGCTTTCACCTGCGTTTCCTCAATAATTAGAATTTCCCATCCGTTACTAAGCCTGCAGGTTGAGTCGTAACTGTCCTACCAATGGTTGTTCATTGCTATCATATTCCGCGATAATTGGATATAACATTTCAAAATCAGCAATGCACTCAAGGGAACCATTCTGTATTTTTTTAGAACAGCCATTGAAGTAATTCTTAGGCTCTCTCCCCCCCCCCCTTTATGCAGAGTCGTCGTGACGAGTTAATGAGCGCGAGAGGTAATTAGTAGCGTTGCTTGAATAGAGAAGGCCAGGTTGCGATTAATCGTGAGATGACTGGGTTTTTGTCCGTACCGCCCTAATTAGCACAGTTTTCCAGAAGATTTAAAGTTTCATTCGTACAAAAGCCCAGAGAAAGTGAGAAGCCAATTAAGATCTGTGTTGAAAGAGACATTTTTTTCCCCCTTTCACGAAGGGAAAACGAAAGGTATTATCCCAGGTTGAAATGTCGGTCAAAAGATTGGATTTATTTGGAAGCATTGAGACGTAGATGTATTCCATCTTCTTGATCGGTGCTAACTTGTTTCGATGTCTGATGATAGCCCAGGATGCAGAGCCGTGTACCAATTGAGCGTCACTGAGCGACCGGGAGTGGGGGGGGGGTAACTCGGGGGTAGCCGAGAGGAAGTTCATTTCCCAACTTCAAGGCGCGAATGCGAGCCGATGTTCCCCTTAGAAAGTCTCGCAACAGGGAGCAACAGGCCTACAACAATGTTCAATCACTTCACTCACCGTTTGAAGTATCGATGGCAGCACAAAAACATTCACACACCACACAACACTAGATACGTAATCAGACTGTTAGCTACCCACACACACAATACACGCTTCCGGCACAACTCAACGTGTAGTTTATTGCCCATGGCGATAGACCGGAGTTGTTCTTGGTTCGAAAGAAAGGAAGGAAAAGGAACAAAGGAAGGAAAGGATGAAAGGAAAAAGCAGGATGGGTGAGAGTGAAAAATGAGGAAGGAAAGGAAGAAAGAAAGAAAGAAAGCCGAGGGGGATGTGTACCTCGTACACATTCCTCTTCACAATTTCTAACGAATCGGCACATGCCGGAATGTGGGTTCTGAGTGTATGCTTGGCCCTAACGTATTTTATGTTGTCGAGTTGCGCTTGTTTCGTGTTCATGCTGCCATCTGGCTTCCATTCTCTGAAGTAAGGATGGAAATGTTTGAATTTTCATGTGAAGTTTCTGCCCTGCAGAGTCGTGGACTATATGTGCTCTGATCATTTCTGGACAGCTGTAAGGAGATATCCGTCACCACTGGAGATGAAATTGGGGGGGGGGGTCTCCCGTAGGGGGGCGGTTCTCAACCGGTACTCCGCGGCCACCCGAGGACAATAAAATAAATCCATGAATTTGATAAACAAAAAAAAAAAAAAAAAAAAGAGGCCTCAAAGTGTACCGCCATATAAATAATATACTGAAAAGGGCCCCGGAGTTAAACAGGGCTCCGCCATAGAAATTATACTCCGAAAAGGGCTCCTCAGAAAAGGTTGAGAACCCTGTAGGGTTTCCCTGGCTAGAGAGCCATTCATTATCATGAGGTCTTCTCGTCGTGCCCTGGTAGGCCAGTGCGTTGAGGACCACCAAGAGCATGATGGATTGCATTTGAATGAAACTATATGTACCGTTTACACTGAGTAATATGTGCAATACCATAGCTCACTTATCCGTAAAGTAACGGTCATTCATATCACCGATGACTCCCCATTCAAAACGAGTCGTTAAAATGCGTATGTGGGGGGTGCGCAGGCGTATTCTCTCCCGCGTGAATGACAAATGCCACCCCCGTGACTTTAACTCCTCTTATGCTGCATAGAAAAAATGACAGTAAACAGTATAGCCGGGATTTTCCGGATAGAAGTTTCTGAGGAAAACAAACTTCCGTGAGTTATGTGCCGTGCATAATGCATGAGATGACGAGCGAAACTATATTTACACACAACAAAAGCCTCCTCACTTACGTCCCGCGGAAGGCTTATATCGCCCATTGTGTGTGTACTTACTCGATTAAGAATAAAAAATGGCGTTTCTTCCCGACTTTTTTCCTTGGAAAATGACATTCAAGGTGGGTTTCTTGATAAACTCAAAAGCATTACATTCGAGTAAAGGATGACTCGTTTATTCAAGGGTTCCCGGTAGACATGTTATCAATAACCAAAGCAATTTGGCGGATCAAACGAAAAAAGAAGAATTGTCGCCAAATACGAGTAAAAGTCAAATAAACTGAAGGAAAACCTCTTGTAGTCCAGACAATTTGTGCGTGAAACTCCAGAAAAATTGCAACAGAAGGTTTTGTAATCAGCAATAAGCAACATATCCAAAATCGAACGATGGGAACATTCCTAAAAACGCATTTCAAAATGGCGGAGTGGTTCAGAGTAAGGCGATTAAAGGAAACTTGATGTACGCTTTGTATGGAAATACACTGGTAGGCAAAAATTACGGACGGGGCGGTCTTTCTAATGTAACGTCGTGTTCCAAATCGACACAAATAATACCATAAGATCCCCAAAGAACATGGGAAAAGTAAAGAAAATTTTCCAAAAAAAGGAAGCCTCGTGTGTTTTCACACCAAGTCGATGGAAACTCTTGCTATTGGTTGAAAGCAATCGCCTGATATCTATCAAGGTTTTTCCATTGGCTCAGAGGCACATGCATAAAAACGTGACTTTACCTATTGTCTGTCTCAGGTGGCGGGAGAGAAAATTGTTATTGTGTTGCGCAACTTGTACGTATCTCAGTACAAAAATGCGTCGTAGAATTCCTGGCGAGGGAAAAAGAAACTCAACGTGTTGCTTTCATGATGTACCCATGTGTGTAAGCGTGTGGTTTGTGATTTTTTGGGGAAGAGTGTGTGAGTGCGATTATGACACTCTCAGTAATTGAAGAATATCCGGGCAGCGCCGGGACTTGTAGCTAGTATATTATAATCTGTTCTCAAGAAAATGCTAATTGTCTCCATCTTCAAGGTGTATTTCACACACATAAATGCATATAGAAATGTCCTCTACACTTGTTAATACTAGATTCATTGAAAGACTGGTTATTTGTGGAGATGAAGATTACAAGGAAGAAAATTCATCATTGCCCCCACGGGGACTCGGTCTATCGCTTGTCGTACGAGTGCTCTACCATCTAAGCTATGGAAGCAGATAGAATATTTCAACCTTGGAGCTTATATATATGTTGAAAGGCACCGTACATGGACGGCGTCAACAATCAACTAATAGCTCGTGAATGACATAGGCCAACCAGATGGCCACATGTATATACAAATGTCCTCTCCACTTGTCAATACAAGATATTGTATCTTCATATATCTTGTATCTTCCACAAATAACCAGTCCTTCGATGAATCTTGTAAGTGTATATGAATTTCAAAAAATGACCGTCATGCATACGGAAGAAACTGTACGTGATGGAGATTTTTGCATTCATATTTCAATTCAGCCACCGCAAAATTATTCAAGGAAAAACTTATTTCACTCTTGTTATTTAAAACAAAAATTAAAAATTGTTGATGATTGCAAATCCCATTGTGCATTCAACGAAAGCATTCCACTTCAGTCGGTGCTTTTAGAGTGTAAACCGCGTCTGAGAATTAAAGAGATTCTTATTAAAATGAAATGGCACTCGTGCGAATCGATTAAAGCCTAATCGGATTCGAGTATCGCGACAAGCTTCTACCAGTTCAATATAAGACACATTACGCGTATAAGGTTTTCCCTCTATCTACACTCCCTCTTTTATAAAGCGGTCGCGGGCTTCGAGACTTCATATAATCGATTGTCGTCTTTTATTCGATCGTTAATGCACTTTCGGTGTTCACTAAGATCAATTCATTACGTTCTGGGAACTCGAGGAAAGCGATGCCTTTGCGTGTATCGATTTGATTGGGTGCGATTTCGGCACCGACCGTGTGTTCCTTCAATCTCCATCAGCGGTGATGATTGTACCTCGCTAATTGGATGGCATTAGAGTTGCTTTTATATAAGGCGTGGTAATAGCTGGATCGCAATTTATTCCAACGCCGTCTTTGATTTCAGTGCGAGTTTGGGTCTTTCGGGAGGGGGGGGGGGAGTCGGCAGCTACACGAATTTTGCCACCCATTTCGCATTTTAGTCTAATATTCTCACATTCCTTGAATTCGACACCCTTTACTTTAACACGCCGGGCTTCGCCTCCTCCTCACTCCTGCAAGTACACGTGCCCCCAATCACTGTCTTTTGGTCATTCACATGCTTGCACACTGTTTTAGCCGTTCAAATGCATGCACAATGTTTTGGTCATTCACGTTCATAGACACCGGAACCTGGGTGCTGATGCGAATGGAGCGAAGGCAAACAACTTCATATTCGAATCAAGTGATTGCAGACATCTTCAGATTCGAATCAAGTGATTGCAGACATCTTCAGATTCGAAGGGAGCGGAGGCAGTTGGTTATTTTCAGCTATGAATGAATCCGAGGCAGATATTTTCAGCTCAGAGTCGAGCGAAGGCAGACATTTTCAGAATCGAATGAAGTAAAGGCAGGCACCTTCAAGTGTGAATGGACCAGAGACAGATATTTTCAGCAGTGAATGGAGCGAAGGCAGCTATCTCTAGCTGAGAATGGAGTGAAGCAGCCATCTTCAGCAGTGAATGGAGCGACGGCAGCCATCTCCAGCTGTGAATGCAGTGAAGGTAGCTTTCTTCAGCCGTGAATAAAGCCAAGCCTGGGAAGATATTTTCAGCTGAGAATTGACAAAAGCAAATATCTTGAGATTCGAGTAAGGAAAGGCAGATATCTTCAGATTCGAATGAAGCGAGGGCACACATCTTCAGCTGCGAATGGAGTGAAATCAAATACATTCAGATTCAGATGCGAATGAAGCCGAGGCAGATGCCTTGAGCCCCTCGAATGGAGTGAAGGCAAACATCTTCAGATTCGAATGAAGTGAGGGCAGGTATCTTTAGCTGTGAATGAAGTCGAGGCAGATATTTTCAGCTGAGAATGAAGTCGAGGCAGCATGAAGCCTTCGCTTCATTAGACATTTTCAGCTTTAAATGAAGTGAAAGCAGGCATCTTCTGTTGCAAATGAAGCCAAGACAGATATCTCGAATGGCGGCCAGCTGGATCCAGGGCGATGTGTTAGAATAGCATCTTATTGTGTAGTAGGTCAGACAAATTTTCCATATTATTCGTCTCTCAGGAAGGACGATCGCCCCCATCGCGCCCCCTTTTATTGCCTTTATTCCTTCGCATCTCAATTTTTTTAGACTGCTCTCTGTAACCTCTAAACAACGTGTCACGACGGCTTCCTTTCCACTTGATTCTCACTCGAGCCAACCCCCGGAATATTTCAGGATCACAAGAAGTCACATGTCTCTAGGTTGAGAAGCACTGACGTAGGCAATAATCCTACTGCAGATTGCTGTACGAAAATGAATAACCTTGTTAAAATAAATTTCAGTTTCACGATAGATGGCACTAACTAATGAAAAAAAAACTTGAGTCGATGATGTTGCCATATCAGTTTATCTAATTACTTCCAGTGAATAGATATTTTATAATTCAATTTTTGAATTGTCCAAGCAGAACGTGGTCAAGGATTGAAGAACGAGGAAATACGCATGTGAGACATGCAAAAAAAGTGTGTGCTGCAAGAAATATTCTCGTTCGAGGCTTTGATCGATTGACATTTTGATGGATGAGGCCACTTTGTTGTTCTCGAGGAGACTCTTCCTTGAGGCGATTGAAGCGTGTTGAATATTTCCATTTCTTTTCCACGCATCAACCACGACATTAATGCATTGGGGTCATGCAAGGATCAGTCTTAGGTTCAAGAAAATAGTTTACAATATCGATGTGTTACGAGCCAAAGCCGGCCAGTTCGAGAACCGGCAAATTTCGTTGTAAATTGGTCCGGCCAATGTCCGAAAAGAGAAGGCATGATTCGGGGGGGGCGTAAACTTGATAAGTTGACTTATTTTTCCGTGGTAATTATGTCTGTTGGTGGACATAGAGTGTGGACGGGAAAAACAGGACACAGAAGAGAAGCGAATCACACGTTTAGTCCGACGAACCAATTGTATATATATATATATAGCGATATCATGTATTTTTTTATTTTTTTGGCGAAAGTTTGGTGATTTTTTTGGTGAATGCAAGAGGTGTGTTCCGTGATTTTTCCCGATAAAAAGTGCTTAGCTTACCTATCCCGAACAATGCGTCATGTATAGATTTTTTTTTTGGTGACAATTGGCGATATCCGTATGGTTCTCGATGAAATGTTTTAACCTTACCTATCACCAACAACGTTCCACGTGGCGAATTTGGCGACTATTGGCAGTGTATTGGTGGTGTATATTGCTGTATGGTTTTCGATTAAATGTAGTTTCTATTAAACAATGTGTCCCGTGGACACGAAAATAAGGACTTTTCTGGTGGCTCGTCGTCCATGAGCTATTGGCTGATCGGTTCACCGTCCATTGCACGGTTCCGTTCGGCACATAATTACGCTCTAGCGAAGGAAAGACTCTATTTCCTCTGTAACCTAGTGGTCAGAGCACTCGTCCGGCAATCGAGGGACCCGGGTTCGACTCCCAGTAGAAGCAGAGATGAGTTTTTCCTTCCTTAAAAAAATTAACATCTCAAATTATAAATATCTTCACAACATCCAGTCTTCCGTATATCTTGGACTTTAGTTTAACCTGGATACGCAAAAAAAAAAAAAAAATCACTGTGCTAATAAATACTAAAATCTAAAATAAAATTCATGCCTACCCCCCACAACGTTCCCCGTGGCGACTTTTGGTGACAATTGGCGGTGTTCTGTATGTTTTTTCGATGAAATGAACTCAACCCAACAACGTGCCACGTGGACGCGGAAATAAGGACTGTAGCTATCTGTGCTACACTAAATAAATACTAAAATGTAAAGTAAAACTCGTGAAATTGTTGGCGACGCCATGTTTTTGAACCGATGCCACGAATTTCCTAATTAAAAAGAAGGAAAAAAAACCGATTTCCTTAATCACTGATTTTGAATTATAAACTACGCGCTCATCATGAATAATTAATAGGTATTGTATATAAAACAAAATACACATCATGAATAGTTGATGTAATTTAAATATTTCATATGAATATTTATGAAAGCGTAATATTTATTGTCCCGTTTCGCGAAACGTCCGCGTTAAATGACTTTGAACAGCCTCTTGTCAATTCAAATTTATACTGAAATTATTCTACCGAAGAATTTCCCCTCAAATATTATAAAATTGATGAAAAGTTTTAATGAACGCGCCGTTTAATAACATTTGGAGTGGTTTTGGTCTCTTGAAATGACTTCCCCCCCCCCTCACTTGTCACTTTAATCTGCGAACGTTTCAGGCGGAAAGGCGTCAATATGCAAATCACAAAGAGCTAAAAATGTATGCAGTAGTAAATTTTAGAAAGTTCTCCAATATTTTGTTGGACACTTGATTAGGTATCCGACGGGAATGAGGGGATTCAGTAGTAGAGTGTGATCTCCGATAGAGTGTTGGGGGTCTCCTGCGATTATTTCCGCATAGGACCCAGGGTCTGGTAAGGGCGACAAGCCTACCGCACGGAGCTTGTGACATCTCTGAAGAAGGCCACCTCACCTATAGTGGATATACTAAAAAAGGGTAGAGATCGCGCATGCGTCTTCCTGCTATATTTTGCTACATTCACTTCGAGACAGTGCGCACCAGTACAAATCTATTGCCCGACCTGCCGGGGGGCATGTGAAAATCCCGTAAAAATTTATATATGCAGTTGATCCCGCTCATAACGTTCCCACTTATAACGTTTTCCCGCTTAGTACGACGTATTTTCGTGGTCTCAACTCTCGTAGTTCTCATTAAGATTTCCTGCTTAAAGCGTTTTCCCGCTTATAACGTTTTTCCATGCCGGTTTTTTTTGCAAAACGTTATAAGCGGGATACACTGTATATATATACTTCCCACATTATTTAAATTCTTCAGAATGTAATTTATCAAGACACGGCACCACATTTGTTTTGAATGTGTGGGGAGAAATGTTATGAAAAGGGAAATTTTGTTTGGCCGCACAACAAAAGTTTTATGAAAGTTCCTTTATAAAACTTCACCAATGCAACCAATGAGCTTATCGGTTGAATTCGCTCGAATGTAACCGATACGCTCATTGGCTGCACATTTGCCAAGCCTAATGTATTACCAGTTTTTAGGCAGTGCACATAGTGAGGCGACAAAGAGGTACGGGAGTGAATAATTGAGAGTAGCGACGAAAAAATAATTGCATTCTTTTTTTCTACACCGCACATACTTGAGATCCCAAACACAGGAGAGAAATAGGTCACTCAACGAGGTGCAAGAGTTGGACAAACATGTTTGTTTCATCACAAATTTTCATTCTCCCCCTCACATGAAAGAAACATCTTATCGGGGAACAAACGCTTTCTCACTTAGCGCCTGTTCCTTTCCTCTGCCTCGGGTTTAATTGGTGTTGCCACAAGAATAGGGCTTCGCTCCGATGCACCCAGTTACTTCGGCGTGCTCCCAGCCTTGTTGATGGTCCTTTTGGGCATCCTTTCCAGTCTTTTTGACTTTGTGAAGGACCCTCTTGACACCGACTGGAACCCAATCGCCAGCAGTCTTAAGCCGGGTTTTCCTAAGAATAGGTGTTTTGCGCCGCGTGAACCGAACTGTATAATTTCGCGTCGGCAGCAACGTATTTATGTTTGAAGAGAAGGGGAAAGAAAACAAGACAAAAATGCAGAGAAAATCAGTAAAACCCATTTGACTCCTCCAGAAGCAGTCAGCAATTCACGCCTGACGTAAAACGCTGTCGTGAGGCGTACTGCGCTCTGTAGGAAAACAGTCATAATAATTTTCTTATTGGTGGGTGGGCGACGTGTCGCGCTGGGCGATTCACGTTGCACGCGGCACAGAAAACCTGCTCCTAGAAAAACCCGGCTTTACCTGCCATGTAGCAGAGTTTTGGCACTGGACGCCAAACACGAGGAACCAACTCTACTTCCGTCACCTCCGAAATCTATCCATCCGATGTTAGATCCTTCGTCGGCCATCTTGAGCCAACCACTTCGGTGATGACGTCCGGAAAGCAGGGGGGGGGGAAGAATACCGGGATAAACTAAACGTCATGTAAACGGGTTGTAGCGAAAATCTCTGTTACCAGTAACACTTCTCGGGATATTTCATTCCCTATCTAAACGGGTCTACGCTCTTTCACTGCTTCTTTTGAAGCCTTATCTGTTGAAATACGACCGCGAAATGCTTCAATGACAAGAAAATGGTCTCCTTATTTTTCAAGCGATTGCTTCCACGCGTGATATAACACATCTTTTAAAAGAGGTGTGTGTGTATGGAATCCGATCGATACACGCGCGTGTGTGTAGCCTCTTGTCTTTGCGACCGAACCGTAAGAACACCAAAGAAAAGAAAAAACACCCCATTGGAAGTGGTTCTCTTCCCGAGACTTAATGAACCGCGTTTATTGGTTATTTGGTAGGAGTGTAATATTTCTCATGGTTATTGCGGGGGGGGGGGTTGTTGCGCTGAGCGTTCGAGGCACGAACGGTGAAAAGTCCTTGTTGCTGGTGTTGCGATAATTATTGTCATTACAAGGTCCATTCATTCTTAAAGAAGGATAATTCTCTCTTCTTTCGGCACATCCGATACATCAGACAGAGCGAAGGGAAAACTGCGCACATTTTTTATTTTACTGTGTACGGATTTATGGCGTAAACGTTTTTCTTAGGGGTTTGTCTGATGAGGCGTCGTTGGAAAAATCGTTCTGCGCTGCTTCTCTTTAAGACCCCGTTTACGTTGTGCAGTATTGCGGTAGCATTGGGAGTTGTGGCACGACTTTCTTCTTTCCCTCGTAGGGAAAAGAGGATTATAAAGAAAGAGGAGAGGAAAATATTTACACCCTCTTCTATGGGGATTTTTGAGGTTCACAAACCTTTCCCATAATCCTTTGCGATTTTTCCCCTCTTGCGGAGTAAAGGAAACCTCATTTCTTATCATCCATGTAAACGGAGCGTTTGCGGCTTGTTCCTACGTATACAGGGTGTCCTGTAGGTGCTGATAGGGGCTTCGTCTAATCAACCATACGTCTTAGAGGTATAATTCGAATTTAAAAATGATCAACAGGCGTTCGGAAATTACCCTGCACCAGTTTTGAGAATGCAAATACAGTGTGTCACAAAATGAAAAATCTAAATTTTTATACGTCGTCCTTGTTCTTTAACTTCCGTTTATGAAGTTGGCGCCCCTATCTCCCAAGGCCAACAGAAAAAATTCCATTTTTCCGAGTGCAACGCTACTACTACTACTACTAAATCAGATATGCACCTCGTCCGTATTCCTCTGCGGAACTTCTAACGAATTGGGACATGTGTCTGTGTAGTGAACCTGAAGCGAAGATTGTTTCTGTGTAATGCTTGTTATATATGTGCAGTGCTGCCATCTGCCACCAATTTTTCTAACTATGCATGAAGTGCAGCGATTGAATAGTATACCGCTGTAGGCCTATTTCTCTCGGCGGCGAGACTTTTTAACGGGGAGGTCGACTCGCATCTTTGCCCTCATTTATGCTGTCCTTTTCCCAACCTTTTCTCCGATTTTTTTTTTTTTGAATTCAAATATCTCAGTGAATATTGCACTTAGAAACATGAATTTAGTTTTTTTTTGGGAATCAGGAGAAACAGGGCAACAACTTTCTAATAGTTTTTTGGGGGCACAGGGTGTCCGTATAAAAAGTTAATATTTTTTCATTTCAACCCCTTTACGATCAAACGCCAGTAGAATAAATTCAAACAAGTTCGCACTGAGTTTTCTTTCCTCCCTCTTCACCATCGCGAAGGTTTACAGTAACCCTATCAACGGAAGTCGAGTTTTTTCTTTCCCTTCCCTTCTTTCTATATACACTCCTTTTAATGATTTTTTTCTACACGTATAATGTATCTTCGCAGTATATACAGTAAAACCCCTCTTAACGGACCCCTCCCACCCAATGAGATGGCCTTTGAAGCCATCTGAATGAGAGCATGCGAAACCTTTGTTCTAATAAGAATCATGCAAAACCCTTGTAAGATGAATGATATAAAAGCCCTGATCCAATGAGATGAACGCTACAAAACCCGTTCCACAAACTTAAAAGGGTTAAAAGACTTAAAATTTCTTAAATAATTCTTCTCATCAGCCTGCCAGGCCTTTCGTAAGCCGTTGAAATAGCCCTAAGGGCAAGCCCGCAATTCTTCTCGTCACTTTATACCTACATGGAAACTCACAAACTAAATTACAAGCATATGTCTATACTTTTATGGTGCGACTGGGGCCCCGTCTGTATGTAACCCAACTACAGCCCTTAGCGATGGGCACTGGGGGAAAACGTTAGATGCTGGTCTGGTCTGGTGTAGCTCTTAAGATTTTCTGATGAATAATTTCGGCTGCAAATACTACAAATCAGGTTAACAGAAACACATTCCTCCCGTTCCCCCCCCCCCCAACCATTAACGAAGTTTCAATCAATCGGGGGGGGAAGTATTGTTCCTTAATCGATGCTCTTGTTACCGTATCGTAAAAACAATCGGCATGGATCGATTAAGCCACGTAACAGTGGCCCGCACGGTGATTATTAGCTCGTGTTCTTACCGATACCTCCACGAGATCACCTGGCGCTAATGTTTCTTTCCGCAACGAGCGAAATAGCATTCCTCCAGAGAGAAAGAGAGACATCATCGTAATGGCAGAACTCCTGGATAAATCCCGGCCAATGACTTTGCTCCCACTTGTGAGCTCGTAAATCCGGGAATTGTTCCGGAAAATCATTATCATTGTTATCTCTTTTACGGCATTTTCCCGCCGGAAAAGGAAATACAACCACAATTCATTTGAGATCTTTTATTAATTGCGTAGAGGGTAATTTCACCTTCTCGACTATCAACGCAGTTGTTCTCAACCTGGGGCCATATTCACCCCCCCCCCTCTCCTTTTGGCCCTCAAGCGTTGTGGCCATACAAGTGAAAATTAGATTCAATAGCCCCACCCCCCCCCCCCCACAGAGAATTACTACTTTTTTTATCGCACACTAACTCCGGTTATACGGCAATTTACAACTAGTGGAGTTGAGTTTCAAATGAAAGCGCCATCTATCGGTGGTCACCACAGGATCGGTAGGTAAAGAACTTTTTTCCTGAAGCTCTTTCCCCGGATTCGAACCCGTGGACCTTGACGGTAACATTCATGGTGGAAGACGAGCATCTTATCACTGGACCACTCGGGTGCCGTTACAAACAACTGTGAATAAAGATAGCTTTTGAGTGCAATACGGTGGGGGTAAATTACTTCCAGAATATAGCAAAGCTGTCCGTAGAACCAGAGGCATCTTTGAGTCCATGTGGGCAGGGCCCAAGACCTCGTAGAGGACTTGCCTACCCGATGAGATCTGGTACTATGATTTTCGAATGTAAGTATGTAAATATGCAAGCTGTTACTTCCAGGTAAGTATGGGGACCCCCAAAATAACAAGTGATATCAATAACCTGTGCAAGCATGTGAGGGACTAAGAGAGTGACCTAGAGAGCGAGGTACTATGTCAGTGAGTGACCAAAAGAGTGACCTAGAACGTGTGTGGGCAATAAGAGTGACCTAGATACCAGGAGAGCGTCGGAAGTGCTTTGAACCTGTGGGTGTTCGCCATCATTCAGCTTTATATGTAGGAAATTTCGATTTATGAATAAATTCCGCTGGGCGCTGTCACAATTTACCGAGGGTGCCCGGGCACTTCCCCGGCTCTCTGACGCCACCGCTAGAGACATAGGTGTGTTTACAGAGGCCGGGGGTCAAGAAGGTTATGGTGCTGGGTTGAATATTTGAGCCCATAAAATTAGACTTGATTGGTAGAAGAGCAGCAAACATTTGTACAGCCCAGAGGTGGCAAAAACCATAAATACGTGACAGTCACGCGATAACGTCAGTGGGGAAAAGAAATATGGTTTCCCACTCTCTCTACCCTTATACCTCTTTTAAGACCCCCCATATAATTCGGCCATGGGCCCCATAACGGTGAGCTGATAGGCCTCCATCCCGGAACGGTTTTTTCTTTTTTTTTCGAACACCGTAAATTTATTGAAGGGCAGGCTCGTGAAAAATCGGACACGGGCCCACCGAAGATCCCTGCCTGGGAACCCTGTTCTTTCCCCTATTGGAACTGAATAACTACCGATAGATGGCGCTTCAATGTGCTATCGTCGTAAGTTCCTCCTTGTCCAAGGCGATAGTATGAGGCCAGAAGTACAAGTTATAAGGGGCGTGCGAATATAGTGCACGCTGATTGGCGATTCTTACGGATTAGTTAAAAAAAATCTGAAATTTAAGTTCCCAGCCAGTCTGAAACTTAATTATTACAGGCCCTCCTTCAGGCTACTATTATTAAAAATAATAGTAGCCTGAGGGAGGGCTGCCACAGGATTGGGCTATTAATTCGCTCTTGAGCGGGTTTGTCATGCCTGGCTCAGGACTGCAGAGATCGATCTTATTTACATAAATTCCGTTCTAGTTAAATTGGATAAGTAGAGAATCTCACTCTTGAATGATGATGATGGGGGGCGGATGAGCCTGGGGCCCACGAGAAGAAGATATGTCCCAAAGGGGGGGCTACAGGCTGATAAAGGTTGAGGAAACATTGAACGTGTGTGTGTGTGTATGTAGTAACATGTTGAAAGTTCTGATTCCGATGAATGTTACGGAAACGTCAAACAGAATTAGGAGGGAACGTAGACATCAATGACACACACGCGTGTGAAATGGACGTGCCTTTTCTGCACCTAATAGAAATCAAGACTCCGATCTGAACTCACGTTGCGTCAATACGGGACGGACGATCCAAGTTGAGCAAACAGACGTTCATTACGACGTGAAAGATTCGCTCTCTCTCTCTCTAATCAGGATATTTTATCATCTCTGATTCCAGACATGCGGTGTTTACACTTCAGTGCTCGAACCTGAGGGATTCACCACCCACAAGTACCGAAAACTCAATAAGAAATGAAAATGGCGTGCACATACGGGGTATTATGGAATTTGAACTACGGAAACTCTCGGAGCATTGTTGAGGGCATTGGGTCCTGTTAAGATAAAAGGTACGCACAGAGGATTCGAGGCAAGGGTGCTCAACCTTTGGGAGAGTGCGCGCCACTTTATTGGTTTGAAAACGTTTCGCGGGCCACTCAAGTGATCTGTAGAGGTGCCACGGGTCAGTTAAGTGATCTGAGATTGTGCCGCGGACAACTAAAATTTAAATGTTCCGTGGGTCAATTACGTGATCTGTTAATCGTCGCAGGATGCTTAAGTAAATTCTATAAATTCGTGTTGCGAACCACTTAATTGATCTGGAACAGCGCCCCAGGTCACTTGAGTGATCTTCAATTATGCCTCGGGTTACCTGTAAATGCGTTGCGGGCCACTTAAGTAATCTCGGAATGTGCCGCAGATCAGCTGAAGTGAGAATGCGCAGCGAGACACTCAAGTGATCGGAGAATGTGTCACTTGGTTAATTTCTCCAAAATTAGGTTTGAGGTCACGGGTCACATCAGATAACTCTGAGGGCCACATTTCACCAGTGGGTCATGGGGTTCACGATTGCACGATCCGTGATTTGAACTGTGACATTGATTGCCTCGAATGTTAGATATAACTGGAAAATTATCGGATTCAGTTCCGTTGGACTAGGCTAGGAAAACTGTACGCACACAAGTATAATTCCTCATCAAAGAGGAGGGTGAACCTATCATAACCTAAGTGATAAGATAGTGAGGATTCAATATACTGTGGTCCCTCGTCTGGGATTCTCGTGAAAGCAGACGAGAACCAGACGATGTCCTCGAAAATCTGCTCGGAATCAACTTCCCTCGCCTCGTATCGATCGAGACCAAGTCCTTCAGAAAATTAATCGGAACTTGCTCCTTCTTCTGATTGATGGATTGGCAAAGATTTTGGCAAAAATGATCGATCGTCAGCGCGTGGAGATACAATCGGGACGAGATTGATGCGATTCCCAGCCATCGGACATTGGCCGTAACCTGCGGAAGAAATAACTTGCAACGGTACTTACTCATCCAGTAACTTTCCTGTTCGAAAAGAACCACAATTCTGACAATGATGGAATATTCAGAAGCAAAGCGTACCGATTGGCGATGAAGGAACCAGCCAAGCCATGGCAGGGAAATCACGGTTTACTGCCGAGATTTGCATTAAGACCCCTTCTGGCCCATTCTTGAGGTCAAAATGACCCATTTAGGCCCATTCTCGGCCCTCCTTCCAAGAGGACAGACACTGTGCGGGTGCACCTGTTGCACCTGACTAGTTACGGCGCTGATAACAGGAGTTATGTAGCATTGATTTTATTCGAACAGGAGCTCAGTGGCATCAATTTTATTGATTTTATTGGATAAAAGTCCCGTTTAATTCATCATATATGGTCAGAGGTTTTATAGCGAGGTCCTGATAAATATGAGTGAATTTTTTTCCTCGTGTTATCATATTGGTTCGTCCCGTACATAACGAAAGTGATAACAATTTCCGAATGATAACATTATCCGTGATTCTTATAAGCGGCGTCGACTGTCGTATTAATTACAGTACTATTCAGTTAATTCCATTGCATAATTTTTGCAGTTTTTTTTTTCCCTTTCTGCAGCAATGGCTGCCATGAGCGAACAAAACCTGCACCGGGATTCATCGAGCCACTGAAATTTCCCAGGAGCCTTTGAAGAGCCTCCAATGATATCCTGAGCGATAAACTAAGGAACATGGGAAAGAAATCCCTGACTCTGCACAGGATTAGAACTAGGGCCATCTGAAAGTGGAGAGGGGGCCCGTTAAGAAGGGGGTTTCACTGAGTAACAGGTAGTAAACAGTAAAATTCGCCGAAAAACGGGACATTTTCATTTTCAAAAGTCGGGACGGTCAAAGATACGGGACTGTCCCGTAAAATATTTTTCTTCATCATTTAAGAGAATTGATCTCGTTTAACTCAAGTTACGAACGTTTATCGACACAATTTACAAGCTTTGATTCTCAATCGAATTCCTGAAAATTAATTACATTCAATCAAATCTATTCCGACTCGAACCTTCGGCGGAATTTGTTTCAAAAGAAATGGCTTTTTAGGATCGTGTATTTGCTATTTATTCCCGAAAATGGGATTCTTTTGTGTAAAGAAAGTGAAGTGGGAGAGGATCAACCCTGATCCTGAAATAGTTGGAAAGATTCCTGTTCTCGAGAAATTGGACTCGTTTATTTAAGGATTTCTCCCGTCTCGGAAACAAACAAAAGGAAAAAGGTGAGAATTTTCAACGGTGGGAAGAAATCGTTCCCAATTTGGAGTCATCCAATCGATTTTTCCCTGATCCTGGTTAACTAATCCTAAACTTTTTACGTATAACTGGAAGTAGAATCCAACTTTTTACATATGAATAAAGTCTGGTTTGCAGTAGGTGACCCGTGCCCACCTCTGGGGCTGAAGAGAATACGTTGCTTCTTTCCGTCAGAGCCTGGGTGTCTCCGCGTTTACTCCAGGAAATGCCGGGTTTTCACCTGGAAATATTGATGAGTAAGCAAAGAATGACTAGCATAGCAGTCGTGGATCCCGGACGATGTGTTAGCAAGGGCGGATAGTGCATGTTGAGATGCTTCACGCGAATAATTGCATCCAATGGTGTACGTATCGATATATTTTGTGACGTATTTCTCGGATCCCCTTCGGGTCTTGGAAAAAATTGTTCATTTGCAATAACTCATTTTTTTTCCTACGGGGGTCGTAACTTATCACGCGAGTCGAATGTTCGCCTTTGTTCTCCGGAATTACTACAGATGGCGCTCGCCGCTTGATGCACTTCCGAGTGGCGTATCTAGATATCATTACTGTATATTCATGCTGTTGAATGAAGCGGACAAATGAGTCCGCTCTCGGTTTCAGACACCTTAACCAATCGCTGTTTCCTATCCTACTCCTTTTTTTTAACGTCACTTGGAGCTGCGAAACCAGCGGAGGATGATTCTGCTCCTGTTTCTGGGCGCCTTACGTCGACCGAAATTATCATCAGGACAATTTTGATTCAGCAAGAAAGAGATGTCATGATTATGGAATTTCTCGTCTCTCAGCTCGTTGAGTTTCTGAGGAATTAGACAACGCAGAAAACAGGAACATTTCCCAGAATGGAGAGAGAGATCTGTTATGATTATACAAAGAGAAAGTTATTGTTATCGGGAGATTCAATAACACACGCCAACATTGATTAGCATGCTGGTGTTGATGAAACTATTATCGTGTATGGATATCGACCTTTGGAAAGATTGCTTTCGGATCATCCACACTTCTCTAACTGCAATATTCACTGCAGCTGTTGGTGACACATTTACAGAGCACTTAAGTGACCCGCGAGATGTATATTTACATATATTTATGTGACCTGCAGCGCAGTTTCAGTGCATTTAAGCGGCAGTTCGGTGCAGTTCCAAATCACTTATAATACCTAAAATTACAGATCACTTATGTTGCACGCGGCTCATTTCCAGTTCATTTGAGCGATCCGCTGCACATTTGAAGATTACGTGAGTGACCTCTGGTGCTGTTCCAGATAACACGAATAGCCCGCGGCTCGTTTTCGAACCAATGAAGTGGTCCGAACTCTCCCAAAAGGTTGAGCACCCTTGGAGTGCGGACCACTTCATTCCTTTGGAAATGACCCGCGGGTCACACAAGTTAATTAACTATGATCTTAATCAGCATCAGGATCGTTGTAACTGACAAATATTTCTTAAAAGTTTTTTTTAAGTTCAAGAAAATTGGGAAATTTGCAATTATACTAATTTTCACAAATTCGAATGATTAAATAGTTATAATTAGTTATTATTATTTTTGCATTATTTTAAGGGAATTGGATCCGGCAAGACACGTGTTAAATATTTCCCCCCCCCAGGGTTTTTTTGTTTACTATTTTTAGTTCAAAACATGGAAGATAGATGGCACCACCAGCGAAAACACGAAACACGCACAATTCTGACAACATAAATCCGTTAGGGCCACACATAAACTCAGAACACACATTCTGGCATGTACCAATTCGTTAGAAATTCCATAGACGGACGAATCGATGAACAAACATATCGGATGAACGTGATCCGGTCATTCAAAATTCAAACCCTCCTCCCCCCGTCATCAAAAGTCAGCAAATCCGAAACCCCCCCGGATACTGACGTAATACTTGAATGGCCCCTTACAGGGAATATGAGATCGTGAGTGGATTTCCAAGTCTTGGTCCAATTTTTGCAAGAAAATCCAAGAATTTCCATCTTTACTTCAGAAAATGAACGACAGATGGCAGCATGAACACTAAACAATCGCAACATAAATACATTACGTGCCACGCATTTCGGCATGTGCCGATTCGTTAGAAATTCCGTAGGGTAATGTGTACGAGGTGCATGTGTAACCTGGGGAAGAAGGAGTAGAAGCCGTATGCAAATCTGCGTCACAATGAATAAAAGGCACCCACTCAATATTACTAAAGTGCGCCATTATCCCGTACGCTACAACTGTTAGAACGGTAACACGCTGGAATAACTTCACAGGGCTGGCATCCGCGAAGACAATAAGTTCCTTTTTGTGACAGTTGGCAACGTTTTGGTGACACAAGTATTTAGCGATGGTTCGTCAAAACTTTCGGCGAACAATTTGCGCTATTGGCGAGAATCAGAAATTTTGTGCCCGTATTTCCGGCAAAACTATAATAGAAAATGGCATGCGTATTTCTTATCACTTATAACTTCCACCGTTAAAGGCGTCCACATCGCGTTTCACCAGAAAGAGTCATCTTCACTACAGGGAATAGCCTTAGATGCTGAAAACCCTGTATAATAAAGTCACGTCAAGTCAAGACAAAAAAGGGCCGGAGCTGTCACACTGCAACTTGTTGCAGTTGCAGTGTCTCAACGTTAAAGTTTATTTATATATATTTATATTATATATATATATATATACATGTATGTATGTATATATATATATATATATATATATAATACACTTTTTTAAAATATAATGAATCACAGATGGCGCTGTGTAAGAAAATATCGGCATAATTATGTCTACTGTAGCTCGTTTCGATAGTTTTACATATATATTTATTAATTAATTATATATATTAATATTATATATAATTTATATAGATATATGTTATACGGTAAAAGGCCGAAAAACGCTTGTAAACAAATACATTTCACCAAGCAATTTGGTAAATGCTGAAATTCAGCAACTTTCATAAATTCGAAAGATTCACATCGATCCTGATGCTAATTACGATCCTAATTAGTTAACTAATTAGTCATTCAAATTCGTGAAAATTAGTAAAATTGCGATTTTTCTAATTTTCAGAAATTTGAGAGATTGTCATTCATCAATCACAACGATCTCGATGCTGATTGAAATCATAATTAATTAATTAACTAATTAATTAGTCCTTCAAATTCGTCAAAATTGGTAAAATTGCGAATTTTCTGATATTTGAACAGAAAATCCGTAACGATTTAACTCTAAAAACAATTTTGTTTTTCTTGCAAACATCATAGCAAACATCATGCTGTACATCAGATGTTTCCATGTAATGCTTCATGCACATAATTTTCACATAATAAATCACCATTGGACACGCATAATTCTATTACCGCACATTGCCATCTTCTTATCTTTGCGCCCAACAAAAACCATTAAATAGCGTCGATGCTTGTAATATTAACACCCCCTCCTTAGCATTTGGCAAACAGTGTACCACTAGTTACCACAGTTTCCCCAATTCCTCGTCACATCAAAATTACCATAGAGTGCGTCGTGTTGAAACTTTCCATTGAAAACACTCGTGACGATCACGACCTCGATCCAAAAACGACACCCGGGACAGTGAAATTTTCTTACCTTCGTGAGGAATTTTTAATTGGAATTTTAATTTCCTCTCGAGCTTTAGTTGGAATTAAACTTTGCGTAAGCTGTTGAAAAATGTGCTAATTAGTGTGGAGAGTGGAAAACAAAATGGTCGCCTAAAGATTAATTGGCACCCAAACGAAGCGATTCGCCGATACTGATTCAAGCAAAAGCTACTAATTGCTGGAGGCCTCTCATTAACTCCGCGTCACTTGTCATTAAGACTCTTTGCGGAAGACGAGTAAAGACTTCATCTACAAAAAACAGCGGTCCACGATGAATAATGAGTCACGTGAAATATATCGGGAAAATTTCAGAAATTACTCATTACAGGATCATCGGGCATTTCTCATGCGAAAATTCCGGAATATTTCGCAGTTGAAATTTCCCGAATTCGAAGGTCGTAACAAATGAAGAAACCGAAACTAACTCAGAAAAGCCTAAGTTGCCTTGTGATGAGATAAAGTTTATAATAAAAAGAAACCTGCCCAAATAACAAACACACACTACCCCCGGCCCGCGGGCCAAATGCTGCCCGCCAAGGGCTCCCAGTCGGTCCACGAAAGGTGCTCTGGTAGGAAATTATCAATACCCACACACGCTACGACGTTACGATATATACCTAGGCTGGCGAGCAGAAACGGATTTAAGTCGATCGAGGCCCCGGGAGGAAAAGAAAATATTGGGCCCCTTAAATTAGACAAAAGTATGAAGTTTGGGTGTTTAAGGGCCCTCTAGAAGTCGGGCACCGAGAGCGACCGCCGTTAAATCCGTCTCTGTTGACGAGATGTTATTCATAATATATATACGGGATATCGCCAATAATCACCAAGACGTTCTTAAATGCACGTAAGGTGACCAATCACGGCCAATAAAATTGCCAAATACAAGTACAGTTGCCGATTACAGCCAAAAAATATATAGAAAAGATTGCTGCGGAAGGGTCACTGAAGTGATGCCCACAGAGTTATTATGCGGAATGCTGTGAATATCATGTTGAGCGGACATAATTGTGTCGAACTCGGAGGGACGTACGATTCGAGTTGCGAATTATTCAAGGAAATTGTCAGTCGTTACTTCGGAAATGTCATTACGCAACTCGAGGTTGTCTTCTTCGGGTGTCAACGTGTCAAAGGAAGTGACACGCGCTCAGAGTGTTTGTAGCGTAATTTGTCTCATTAGTGCGTATGGTTCGCGCGTGCATATTAAACACTTCTGTCCTTCGTTAGAGTTCGGACTCAATTGATGACCGGAAGGAAGATGATGACCATATCAGGCGTCATCGATAATTATTGTAATTATTTTGATGCTATTATTAGATCTATATTTGCTTTAGATTATACATACTCAACCCACGCGGGCTAAACGTGGCACCCGGCGTCATCTGTTGCATCCCACGACCCGAAAACTAATTTTGTAATAACGAACTAAGCGGCACATTTAATGACCACGTAAGTGACTCGCGTCACATTTACGGATCGTTTAGGCTTCCCGCGGCACGTTTCTTCATCACTTGTGCGGTCCGTAGCACAGTTTTAGATCACTCAAGCTGGTCCGCGGTACATTCCTAAATAACTATAGTGACCTGCTGGTGCAGATCTTCGTTAGCAAGTGGCCCGTGGCACGTTTACAGAATACTTATACGGCCCGCGAAACAGATAGCCATGTTTTCAAACCAACGAACCGGCTCGCACTCTCTAAAAGGTGGAGCATGCTTGCTTTAGATCGAGGGTGCCCAACCTTTAGGAGAGTGCGAACCACTTCATCGGTTTAAAAACGTGCCGCATGCCGCTTAAGTGCTCTAGATTGTGCCGCGGGTCACTCAAGCGATCTACAGACATGCGACGGGTCAATTTTGATAGATCTGGAAATAAGCAGCGATTCACTTAATCCATGCGCAACTTTCTGGTCGCAATTGACTTTCCTAGTCACAATTTGCGGTGATACGAACGCAAATTATACGAACTTATCACCCATTTTTTTTTTCCATGACATGCATGTGTACAGTGCTCTTCCCCGCAGTCAATGATGAATGAAAGTATGTTTCAGGGAGAAAAAACATTTCAAAATGGAGTCGAAACTTTTGTCATCGAATGGCCGACGAATGTTCGAGAAATGAAATCCGTGGAAAATGAGCAAAAGCAGATCCAAAACAAAAAGTTATTTATTTACGTAACAGCAAAAAAGGTGCAAATGTCGGCATTTTTGTAGGTGAAGGACCTTCTCAGGGATTTCGCTTCGAAGCCATAAGCCGTGAGTGCATTCAAAGAAACAAAAAGGGAAACAACAACAACAACGCATTCCGTCGTATTTTTAAGCAAAATCAGCAGAAAATATTTCAATATCGAAAATATTTTCCGACGGGTAAAAAGCAATGGTGTCGGTGCAACAATACGATGTTAGACTTAACATGCCGAGAGCACAGCATTAAAGACTCTCCCCCCCCCCACGTGTTTTAATTGCCGTTTTGCCCTTTTTATTGGCGGAAGATGGCAGTTTCTGGAAGTTTCTGGAAAATCTACTGATCGCCAAAAAAAAGAGAGGGAATGAAAGAGGGGCCATTCAAGTATTACCGTCAGCAGATTTTTAGGCATTTTTGACACCCTCCCCCATTTTGCCAGTAAAACTCTTACGCCCCACTACCTTGGCAGCAAAATATCTTCAGCTCTGCCCTCCCCCCATCTTCTAACGCATATTGGTATCAGAGACGTACGTGGGGGGGGGGGGGCACGAGTACATAGAGACTGTGACCACACCGTCTAACGCTGCTGTAGTGAAGTTGACTATGCATGAATGGGGACTATTTTTCACATGATTATATATAGACTGAACTCAGTATTTTTCTAGCTTGTGTTTCACGTTCATTAATTAAGTTAAGCATTAATTAAAGGAGTCGTAGCCTTTGCTAGTTGGTGTACCGAGAATTGAGCTCTCGTCTTCTTCATCATGGTGTCTATAATGGAAGAGATGTTTATTAGTTAACGGCAAGATGGATGCTTGAAAACAACCACTTGAGTAATTGGAAGTAATTCCTTTCTATTTGGCTATCGATGCGAAACAATGGAATTATCGCGGATGTGTCTGTGATGTTGGCATGGGCCCCGTACACCCTAGCGCGGGGCCCCTAGGCTGGAGCCTCTGACGGGACCCCAGATCAAACTTTTCACGGGGCCTGTTATAGTTAATTTACAGCGTGAAAAAAAACAAAAAATGATGACGAGAATATACAATCCTCCAACAGGTAGCCGCATCTGAGGGGCGTCCGTTAAGAAGGGGATTTACTGAACTTGGGAGAAAAATTTATTATTGGTTTAAAACCGGTGTGCAGCATGGAAACGAACAACATATAGGACGATACAAGTATAAATTTACGAACGAGGTTCTACTGTATATAGTACCTCCCCAATAGGGGCCCCACGTTTGGTTATAGTAGTCTTGGCGTTGTTGTTCGTCGGATCGAACCCCGCCCTTCTGTCTCCCCCTCCCGCCAATCACTTTCACGCAATTCACCATCCTTACGGTAAATCTCAAACCTTCATGAGCCCAAACAAGAGAAACTACACACCAGACATTATTATAGTTCCATGTTTAACATGAAATAATGAGTAACTCTCGAGATTCTTTTCCTTGAAATCCGACAACGCGCGAGACAAACTGAATCGAAATCGGTGAGGCTTGAATATTTATCACCCGGAAAAATCGCGCAACATCGGCCGAATGTTTATGGTACCGCAAAGAGATATGTAAATTATTCCTAACACGTGTTAACGCGCGGGTCTCGACGAAATTTCTCCATGGCGGGGGGACGATTCCTATCAGATGATTTGCTGACGCAAAGAATGAGCTCGATGCACCCTTGAGCGAGGGTGAGGAGGGGATTCGGTGGACTAATTTATGTTCTTAAGGAATAACATTTGTTACGTTTCGGATTCGAGCTCCAATGAGGATGGATGATTTATCGACGACGCTCCAAAGAAAATTCGCAGAAACGGGCCCCCGTTCACTGCCGAATACGTGAAATTCTGCAGATTTAAATTATTGAAAGAGGTTTTGGGAAAAGACATAAAACATTTAGATCCTTAAGGATGGCAATTATTTTCACCGCGAAAATCTAATGGGAGGTTAATACACCGTCCGCAACCATTCCCGGCTGCTGAAAACTTCCGTTTATCCCCATTTTAATGCGTCTCTCACTTTTTAACATGGTGTAAGCTTTTCTTATGTACAAATACGATTTAAAATGTTATTTATCCATTTACGTATTTCAAATTTTTATCTAATATATTTGATTGTGTGTACGCTATCCTATGTTAGTACGAAATTTTACATTTCTCCAATACTTGATTATTTACAAATTTTCAAAAAATGGATTAAAAACAGTTTGTGAGCATTACAATTGCATGGAAATCAAAGTGATTGATAAAAAACGATTCAAAATTAAGAAAACTGTGAAGTTCATGAAATAATGAAAAAGATTGATTGGATCTTATTCAAAACTAAATTTTCAATTCTAAAAACTTTATAATAAATTAATCTCAAATCTTTTCCGTGATTTGATGAATTGAACAGTTTCTTTACGATTCAGAGCGGACAAATATGAGTCCGCTCTCGTTTCTAGGCACATTAACCAATCGCTGTTCCCTATCCTACTCTTTTGTTTAACGTCACTTGGTGCTGCGAAACCAGCGGAGGATGATTCTGCTCCTGTTTCTGGGCGCCTTACGTCGACCGAAATTACCATCAGAGCAATTTTGATTCAGCAAGAAAGAGATGTTCATGATTATGTAATTTCTCGTCTCTCAGCTCGTTGAGTTTCTAAGGAATTAGAAAATGCAGAAAGAACAGAAACTTTCCTAGAATGGAGAGAGAGCTGTTACGATTATATACAAAGACAAAGTTATCGTTATATCGGGAGATACATTTACACACGCCGGCATGCTGATGTTGAAGAAACTATTATCATGTACTAGATATCACTATATTAGCCAGCACTCCGTAAAACTATAGATGTAAAATTCTCGGTAATAATGCTTATATATATAGGAGAATATTGTTACGAAAAAATTGCGTAAAAATAGTCATTATTTATCACTGGCCATAATACCCGTTAATATGCCCGGCTTTCCTTCAATTACTGGAAGGTTTGAAAAAATTGACAAACCATTATAAAGAAATTAACTGTTATACATAATTCTGACAGCATTAGAGATGTGACAAACCATTGTAAAGGCATAATGCATGTCTGAAACGCATTGTTTGAGGAACCGCGGTAACCAAAGTAAACATTCCGTCACAAAGTGACTGTTCAGACCCAGGAACCATTTTTGCCCTACGGTTTTTCGCTCATTTCGAGCATTTGCCTAGATCTGACGAACTTTTAAAGTAGCCCACAGTTCAATCCTGGTCTTGTTTGGTATATGTGAAAAATTTGGCGAGGATCGGTCTAAAATTGTAGATTTGTATAAGGAACAAACAGACATACATACTTTCACATTTATATATAAGATGTATTACGTCATTTTTCGCATGTGAATAATTATTAATTTACATTTCTCTGTAAATCTCACCAAATTGGCGACTAAGTCTGGTGACAGCGATAACTTGGCGATGTCATAGCGCCAAGAGAAGTAAGTGTAAACGTGTAAGTTCTTCATCAACGGGAGGTTGATGAGATTTAGACCGTCACTTACAGGGCGCCCTGTGTATACAAATTCCAAAGCCCACACAACAGGTAAACATGAACATGCCCATCGAGGTGGTTGAGAGAAAAATATAAATAAATGAACAAAACCTACAGCAAAAATGTACGAAATTGTTAAATGGATGGTTTATTGGAACGAAGTCTTTCGACAGCAGAGGGGAGAAAAAAATCACGTGATTTATGGCGTCATTAACTAACCAACCGCTGACGTCAGTGGGTGTCTTCCAGATATTTCTCCTGGGAAAATCCCCTTTTTTTTTCGAAAGAGGAGTCAAACAACATGGAGAAAATGACAAGACCACTTGTAATCTTTAGCACTTTTTTCTCCATAAGAAAGATTCTTTCCGATCATTTTTCTCTTGCAGATCGATGTTGCGAATAAGCCAACGACACGCGAGTGTATCCCGATGAAACAAGCGAGGAACTAATCATTTCAAATCACTCGTCTCTTACATATAGAAATCACGCCGAGCCAAAACCGCCAAGGGGCCATTCAAGTATTACGTAAGCAGATTTTCAGCCATTTTTGACACCCTCCCGCCAGCAAAAGTCAGCAAAACACTGACCCCCTCCCCCCCCCCGTCAGCAGCTTAGAATATTTCATATCTTCAAAAAGGGGTGGTTGATGACGTGAGCAACCGTCAAACCCTCCCTCCCCCCTTGTCAGCAAATCCGAACACCCCCCCCCCGATGCTGACGTAATATTTGAATGACCCCCTAAGCTACAAATATGAAATTCGCTCAGTAGTTGAATTAATTTCATGACGTAAAAATTCACTAAAAATATGTATTTTTCAGAATTCAACCCCCAAGGGGATCATGATCAGCCGCTGTGGTGGTCGAGTGGTTATAGTGACGGACTCGCGATGCGAGGATCCGGGTTTGAACCCCACAGTGGTGGTCGGCTGAAGTTGGTTTTCCGTGGTTCCCAACTTCAAGGCGCAAATGCGAGCCGATCTCCCCGTTAAAAAGTCTCGCCACAGAGAGCAACAGTCCTACAACGATAAATCATTCAATCATAACACTTCACTCATAGTTAGAAAAACTGGTGGCAGATGGCAGCACTACACATAACAAGCATTACAGAGAAACAAAAAAAAATTCACGTCAGGTTTCACTACACGTACACGCACATTTCCGCATGTACCGATTCGTTGGGGGTTGTGAGCGGGGGTTGTAGCAGTAGTAGTAGGTAGGGCCTCCAAAAAATGGCTCGGGGATCCATGATGCTCTTAAGTCAGCTACCTCGTTGGGCAATTTGCCTGTTGTGGCGTTATATTTGTATTGTATGATAGTTCTAAGATGTTATATGGGGGAGGGGGGAGAGATCATCGCTGAATAATTTTCAGATTACCAAATACAGGCGAGCGTATCCGCGGGTAACAGCTAGTATTATCGTATTATCCGAAAATTTCATGAATTATCTTCACCCCCCCCCCCTCCTCATAGATCCGCGCCTGGAAGGATTACCGTATGTTTGAATTCACCGCTATGCTTGATATTTCGCGTCTCTTCTCCTAACCCTCTGGTGTCTTGAGTGAAATCCCATAAGGTTCCATTGCTCTTCATATTTATTCCGGAGTGTCCCGAAGACAACATCTCAAACAAAGAACTCGACTTGTAAGAGATGTGTTTGACATCTTTTATTGGGAAACGACGTCTCAATATGACTTTCCGAGCCAATTTCCCTTCCGACCCGACGTTTGTCATTTTTCCCTTCAACGAAGCCATTTTCGAAAATGTCTTTTAGAGCAACAAAAAAAAAAAAATGACGCCATATTGTTCTTCTTCTTCTTGCCGATGCCGTTTCTTGCAATTCAATGTCGAGCATCATTCATTGTATTTCGTGAAATTTATGTTCCACGGGACATCGTTAGCGTTTCCTTTTCCCCGTAGCAGTGGAAACTTATGGAAAGCCTAACTTCGTTTTTTACAATAAGTCCCAAATATATTTATTCTGGGAAATAATTCTTCGCTTTCGATCGATTCCTGTTTAATAATAGCGAGCGAAATGCATCCACTCCTCGACTTACGTATAGGCTCCGTTCCAATCATAGTCTTGTGTATACGAGGGTTCTTAACTAGAAATCTTGCCGATTTGGCGAGAATTCGCCGATATCTGCAAATTCACTTTCCTTTCGAACCGAGCTCAACTCAGGTCTATCACCGTCTATGTGGGCAATTTACTACCTAGTGAATTGTGCCTGAAGTTTAACTATGCGTGTATCTAACAGTCTGAGTGCGTATGTAGTGTTGTGTTTGATTTTTCAGTGCTGCCGTCTATATTTCAAATGTGAAGTGAGTGATTTGTTCTGATTGAATTACATTTGTACTGTTTGTAGGTCTGTTACTCTCTGTGGCGAGACTTTTTAAAGGGGAGATTGGCTCGCATTCGCCCCTTGAAGTTGGGGTGTCCAAATTTTTGGTCAAATTCACTAAAATGTAGGTACAAAGGTTGCAACAAAGCTTTGGGATGATCAGGAAAGAGGAAAGAAAACAGAGCGAACTTGTTTGTATTCATTCCACTGGCGTTTGGACACGATATTACGTCTTCTGATCGTAAAGTGGTAAATTGCCATATTGCAAATACTTCTTATGCCATAGAGGTGGGAGGGAGGAGGGTTACTGAAGAGCACGGTTTAAGGAAGAGGGTTCACAGCCTCCAGCCCCGCGGGTCCGATGCGGGACACCGAGAGGTTCTTTCTATACCGCCGGCGAAAGGTGTTCCGGTAGAAAAGTATCAATATGCAAAACATGATAAAAGCTTAGGCTGACCATATTTCCCTTATGAAAATACGAGAAATCGGGTTAAATACGGAATATCGCCAATTGACGAAAAAAAAATCTACAAAATGCAAGTAAATTTGCCAATAATAGCCAAAAAAAAAAATTTCTAAGCCAAGTAAGCTTACCAGTTAAAGCCAAAAATTTGTCTCATAAAAACGAGTAAAGTTGCTAATTACTGCCAAAGAAAATCTCTCTAGGGCAAGCTATAAGTTGCCAATTACAGCGAAAAACTCTGTCTATAAGGCAATTGAAATTGCGAATTAAAACCGAAAACCCGTCTTATGAGGAGAGCAAGGTTCCCAATTACAGCCAAAAACTGTCCTTCTAAGCCAAATAAAGTTGCTATTTACAGAGAAAAAAAATTCAAAGCTAAGTAAAACTGCCAATTACAGACGGGGATATTGTCAAAAAAATTCATTGCTTAATAAGTCGCGGGATACTCTGAATTCTTGATTTGAAAAATTAAATTAACCCTTGCTTTAAACAGAAAAAAAAACGGGACATTTTCTAGAAAAATTTGGGACGGCTAAAATACCATGGGAATGTCCCGTAAAATACGGGTCATATGGCCACCCAATACAGCATATACAAGTTTCTGCCCCGCGGACTGAAAAAGTTGTGCACCCCTGGCCGAAGTTTTCTCACTTCGTTCCATTGACTCTTAAGACAGACATAGAGAGAGAGAGAGAGAGGGAGACCAGTTCAGTGAGCGACAAAAAGAGTGACCCAGAATGTGAATGGCCAAAAGAGTGACCAAGAGAGCGAGAAACCAGGTCATTCAGTGACCAAAAGAGTGGTGAATAGAGTGTGGAAGCATGTGCGGACACTTACCTACAAAGCGAGGGACCGAATCAGTGAGTGACCAAAACTAATAAAGTGACTATCAAGAGACCGAGGCGTATCTATAGCGCCAAATATTCCCATTCGTAACTCGGATAGCCCATAAGTAGGTCAGCGTCGGTAATATTAAAGGAGAAAATCCGAAATTTAGAAGTGAAAATTGTTCCCCATGCAATAAAAATTTCTACCGAAAGAAAGTGGAGTCTTGGAACCTCTTCTTTTATGGATCATTTGCACTTCTTTCGGATGGGCTTATATCGGATTAAACAGCGAGAGAGTGGATCATATCCGGCCACTCAAAGGATTATGGGATTCTTTTCTCCTGGCAAAAATGAATCCCCGTGATTTGGGATTCTTCTTTCTTTTTTCGTACGGAATCAATGCTGTGTAAAGCATCAAGGGGTTCTATTTTTTGTACACGGATCCATGTTTTTTGTGATGCTAAAAAATCCCGTTAAAAGATTTCTCCGGAATAACTACTTATGGGTTTCGATGGAAAATGGTTGAACCACGACGTTATTGATTGATTCCCGAATATATTTGATTAAAACTCAGTCAAAGTTTCGATTATGGAAAATTCACCGACAGAAACAAAGCCTCTGAAAAAATTCACCGACAGAAACATAGCCTCTGAAAAAATTCACCGACAGGAACATAGCCTCTGAAAAAAATTCACCGTCAGAAACATAGCCTCTGAAAAAAATTCACCGTCAGAAACATAGCCTCTGAGAAAATTCACCGACAGAAACATAGCCTCTGAAAAAATTCACCGACAGAAACATAGCCTCTGAAAAAATTCACCGACAGAAACATAGCCTCTGAAAAAATTCACCGACAGAAACATAGCCTCTGAAAATATTTACAGAAAGCAAAATCACCGCTGGGAAAATTCACCGACAGGATCATCGTCGCTGGGCAAATTCACTGGCACAAATATCACTGTAGGAAAAATTCACCGACAAACAATTCACGTGCAACAAAATCACCCCTGGGAAGGCTCACCGACAGAAAATTTTTCCTGACAAACGATTCACAGGTAAGAAAAATTGCCATACAGAAAAATTACGGCTGGTCAAATTCACCGAAAGAAACATCACCGCTGGGAAAATTCATCAGCAAACAATTCACCTGCAGAAAAATCACCGCTGCGAAAATTAACCGACGGAAAAATCATTGATATGAAAATTCACCTGCAGGAAAAATCACGGCAGGAAGAATTCATGATACTAGCGTGATACTAGAGAGTGAGCGACCAAATGATTATGCTAGTGAGAGAATGTGTGTGAGCAGCGAATGAGTGACCGGATAAGTTAGTGAATGAGCTAGAAAATAAACTGCTGAGTGGTCGTATGGGTAACCGAAAGAGTGGGTCAGTTGCCAAGTGAGTGAGCCTGATCCGATGCTTGTAGTGACGACATAAAACGTAATGAAAACTTAACGATTTAATATACGAAAGAAACATAACGAGAAGGATGACACGTGTATACAAATCGGTGGTATAATTCCAACTGGCATTTTTCTTTTTTTTTACAATCACCAGGAGCGTGAGGAGGGCGCGCCATCTATACAGATAAGAACGCACTACAAGCCTATGACTCACTTATTCTCTCACCTGCTCACTCACTCATTTTCTCACCTACACACTAATTAGCTCATTTGCTCATCTCCCACTCATCCGATCATTTTCTCACATGCTTGCTCATTCACTTGCTCACTCATTCGTTCATTTGCTCACTCACTTGCTCATCTGTTTACTCGCTCGCTCACTCTCACTCATTTTTTCACTCGATAATTTCCTCAATAACTTTCTCACTCACTTGCTCATTCATCTACTCACGTTCTCACTTACTTACTTTTGACCTGCTGACTCACTTTTTCATTTCCCCATTCCCTCGCTCACTTGCTCATCTGTTTATTCACTGACTCTCTGACTCACTTTATATTGGACTCTGTCGCTCACTTACGCACTCAGTTCCTCACTGACTCACTCACCTGCTCATCCACTCACTCATTATGTTACTTTGTTGATGAAATGTTCGTTGGTGAATTTGTTGTCTTTGGCGAATTGCGTGGCGGTAGATCGCTGTCGGTGAATTTTCTGGCGACGAGTTTTTCACACTTTCCACACGCGCGAAGACTAGTTCTCGCGAGCACCACGGTGCTTCCTGAATCACATAGAGTGCTGGTGTCTGATTTCGTGTTCGCGAGCACTTGATCAACGTCTCAAATAATCACCTTGTACAAACTGCACTGAAGGATTGAAATTGTCTCGATTTCACCCTTTGGTACGTCGAACTTGCCGTGAGGGTGCTCTTCTTTTGATGATGGGGAACAGGCTGTGTTCGTGACTAGAGAAAGGTTGAAGACCTCTGGACTAGACCTTGAAGAGAAAAAGACTACGCAGTTTGCTACCAAACATATATTTGTTTTAATTGTCGAAAGTTTAGATATAGAAATGGTAGCCCACCTTCAACAAGGTTATCATAACATTCAGGGCAAAAGGACTCTGCTGATTGGTTCAGGTGGGATGACTCTTTCTTTCTCGTTAAAGGCCAGTCATGCGAAGTTTCTCATCAGAACTTTTCATTGAATCACTTTTGAAATGGATCAAACTGCGGCACAAATTCGCGTCCCGATGAAATCCGATTCATTCCGATGCGATTAGAATCGCAAATGGAATCTCAATCGCCAATCGATAGCCACTACGACTACTAATTAACACCCTCTCAAATCTTCTGATCAATTAATTAGGTGTTTGAAATCGCAGCTGTGATGTCCGTGGGTTCGGGTTTCCGTCCAACAGCTCTTCTTTCAATGACACTGATTCCGTTCGATTAATGAAATTCGGTTTGCGAGTGAACAAAGAGCTGCGCGTACACAAATAATTAATGAACCAGCTGCATGATCATTGGATGACCAGGTCCAAAGTTTCCCAATGAATTAATCAGCTAAAGCTTTTAATCTGAATCCAATACCCTGATGGAATAGTCACGGGAGAACTCTGGGTCGTAGGAATGGCGTTACTCGTTGCAGGGTAAATTAATTAACCTCCCAGTAGTTATCGATGGGATGTCATTGTGAACAGTCCTTTGGCGTCTTCGAGAATAATTCGATGCATTAGAGAGAATTCAACGTTATGAAATGCAAAACTTGGCAAGTACTAGCTGTACGTCGAAGCAATCTACCCCATTTTTTGGGCAATCCGCTATTACTGAATGTTCTACAGTTCATCAACGTGGTAAGTGTGGTTAAAAGATTTGCCGTCAACATCAATAGCAGATTCCTAGCGGTCACCAGAGATTCGCGTGACGTTTTACAACCCTATATTCACACTATGCAGAAGGTTGTTTCCATCAACATAATGGGCTGGTCCAAGCAACAAGGTGCCCAGACGCATCTTCAGCCGACATGTTCCCCGGACGCACATCAACAAACCTTACATTGATACAAGTAGGGAAAGAAGTTTAACTTGCCGTGATTGGTCTCAATGAGTGACGAAAGCGGCATTACGTGACTTTCGCCGGAGTTCCTGGTGAGGTTCAAGATTAAAGCCGAATTTTCGTCTAGGTGTGGAGTATCGCTCGGATCGCCATCAACATCAATAGCAGATTCCTTGTAGACGCCAATGGATGGGACGTTTTACAGCCTGTCACACGAACCTGTCTTTGGGGCTGGTCCTAGCAGCAAATATCAGCAAGCAAAGTGTCCAGAATCATATTTAGCCATAATATTCCCCGGACGCACATCAACCAGACTTACCTTAATACGAGTAAGGAAAGAAATTTAGCTCGACGTGTTTGGTCTCAGTTAGTGACAAAAGAAGGATTTCGTCAGAAGCGGAGTTCTTGATGAAGTTCACGATTAAGGCAGAATTTTTTATCTACGTGGCAGCGTGGCTTTCATTGCGATATGTATAAGCATTGGTTCTCAATCCAGGGTCATATGGGTCCTGTTGCAGCCGTGGTATTCTAGGGGCATGGACGAAAATCAAGTAAAATGGGAGCTGTATGACAAGGGATCAAAGGGCCTACAGACCTCTCTGAAAAATTCATTCAAGGTAAATATGTTTGGAGAAAATGCAACCGCTTTCTCCAAGGAGTTCTTTGTATGAATCTATTAGGCAGAAAGGAAATTTCGGAAGAGGGTGGGTGCCCGGGGTTAGACAAGGGCTCCCTACGAGAAAAAGAAACATCGGATCAAATGGGTTGCTCGGGGAAAAATTACCTCTTCATGAATAAAGCACAAAAAGTCTGAAATATTTGAAAGATCGGCTACCACCGAAATGTTCTCCCAATTTATAACCCGAATTATGTCGGAAGGTGCGTGCGAAACACGAGCTTTTTGATTAATTACGTGCAGTTAATTATTTCACTTAAACAAATGGATGGACGTAATAATTGTTATTTAGTCTCGTGTAGTTAAAACACATACCATTTATTCTCGAGGGTAAAAATGTGGGCGCGACACGTTCCATTGCCGCGGACACGCCCCACCCCCCCCCCCCTCGCGTTATGGAAATGAAGTGTCTGATGATAATGGAAATTCATCAACATGACGTTAATTACACTTCGACGAAACTGATCCCGGTCTTATTTATGACAAGTCAGCGTCAAATGAACTCGGTATTCGTTTGAAGTCATTCCATTGGAAATAATATATTGTTGGCCGTAAACGCGTTGTCGGTCTTTCCTAACGCTAATTAATTAATTAACTAATTAGTCATTCAAATTCGTGAAAATTAGTAAAATTTCATAAATTTGAAAGTTGTAGATTTCCCCCTTTCTAAATATGGCAGATGTGATTCCACTAGCGTTTGGACGCAATATTACGTCCTTGATCGTAAAGTGGTTAAGTCCCGTATTCCAGTTATAAAAATCATTTTGAGACTTCGATGATACATAGCTATTGAAAAAAAAAAATTGCACATTTATTGTGACTGCAACATTTTATCTCACATTACCGTGTTCCTGACATGTTTGCAAAATACGCATGCGCAGTAAATTACAACAAAATTTAAAAACGATGAATTTGTACAAAATAAGAACATATGAAACTCCTTAGAGCAGTCTACCCTAGAGAATTGGCCTCAATATACGATGACTTAGATCCTTCGAACTAAGGCGACTTTCCTCTCCCCGACTTACGAATCCGCTGAATGGACAGAAAGAAATCGTCAAATCCCCGCCCTGAAAAAGTACCAATGTATTAACTCTAGTTTACTTATTCCTAGGCTGACCATATTTCCTGTTAAGAAATACGAGAAATTGGGAATCCAAATATACGTGGAAATACGGGTCATTGCCAATTATCGCCAAAAGAGACGCCAAAAGTAAACAAAGTTGCCAAATATTGGAGAAATTACGTTAAAAGTCGGGGTGGGAAATATAGCATTACTGCAAATTGCAGTGGATTTAAATGAATTCTACGAAATAAAATGTTCATCTAGACAAATTTGAGAGATTTATGTTGTTGTTTATGATTGTAATTATCATAATATAGTTTATGAGTGGGAAAATAATTTCATTCTTTGACTTCAATAAAGAATAAAAATTCAAGTAAGCTTCGTGTGAAAAACTGGAAAAACCGGGACGTATGGTCACCCTACTTATTCCTCCACGATGAAAAAAGAAACTATTCTTCGAAGATATTAAATAACTCTACAATCCATAACAGAACGTACATAAGTCATTTTGAACATTGATTCGAAACGCGACGATGATGACATGAAAAGTCTCCTTTCCACGTATTCATGTAGGGAAAGAAAGAGAAACACATGAAACATGAATGAAAAGAAGACGTTTTCATACTTTAGAAATGCTTTATGTGAATAGAATTCTTAGAAATATTCAAAAACTAAAGCAATGCTTTCAGAAAAAGAAACTTCCAAGTAGGACAAAAGCCATGTCGTGATTCATGTTGAGATGCTCCACATGAAAAATTGCATCCACTTGTATACGTATCGATATATTTTATAGTGATGTATTTCTCGGAATCCAAAAGTTCCGTTCTTAGAAAAATTGTTTATTTGCAATAACTCATTTTCTACGGGGGTCGTAATTTATCACGCGAGACGAATGTTTGCCTTTGTTCTCCGGAATTTCTACAGATGGCGCTCACCGCTTAATGCACTTCCGGATGGCTTATGAAGTATGATGATATTGCGCTGTTGAATGAAGCCATAGCGTTGCTATCTTCAACCCGTTGCTCGCGAACACCATGGTGCTGCCTGAGGTACCCAGAGGGCTCGATGCTCGTGTCCAATTTCGTGCTCGCGAGCACTTGATCAACGTTCCAATTCATCACATTAGAGGAATTGCATTTTTTAAGGAGTGAAATAATTGTCATTTATTGCGTTCGTTTGTTAAACTTGCCTTAAGGGTGCTCTTCTTTTTGATGATGGGTACAGTCAGTGCTCGCGACTTTAAAAAAGATTGAAGACCTCTGCCATAGCGTTTGCGCAGATTTAGTTGAATGCATACTTTTCGCGTTAGTATTCACGTGCAAGTCAATTTCTAGAAGAAGCCGATGCCCGTGTCTGACACGGGTAAGTCATGAAAGTGGTTAAAATATGTACACGAAAAGGTCATTAATCGATGCAGAATCAATAATCGATAAATGAATTTAAAAGAAACGAATCGTGAATGGGCTTTTGTTCGTATGGAATATTTACTGGACGCTCATTTGTTGAACTCTGACTGGGAGTGATCGAGCCTACGCTATGGAGTGATTGGCCAATTCTAAATAGCCACTTTGTTTTGAGAGCGCCATCTATCTTATAAAAGAGGAAATAATGTCCTGCACGTTCTTCTTTAAGAACCGGTTCCCTGATTTAAACAAAAATATATTTTTTCAGGTTTTTGTGTTTACTATTTTTAGTTCAAAACATGGAAGACAGATGGCACCACCAGCGAAAACACGAACACGCACAACTCTGACAACAAAAATCCGTTTAGGGCCACACATTCTTTTTTTTCTTTTTTTCAAACCGAGCACAACTCAGGTCTATCACCATTTATTGGCGATTTACTACCTAGCGAGTTCTGCCGGAGGTGTAACTGTGTGTGTGTGCCTAACAGTCTGAGTGCATTGTAGTGTTACGTTTGATTTTTCAGTGTTGCCATCTATGTTTCAGAAGTGAAGTGAGTGATGTGTTATGATTGAATTTTTATGGCAGAACCTTGTAGGCATCTCTTATTCACTTATCTATCAAATTTACTGATTCATTTTATTTTCCTCGAGCCGCCACGGAGCACCGGTTGAGAACCGCTGCCATAGATGAACGAATCGATGAATAAACATATCGAATGAACGTGTGATTCGATGCTCCGGCCATTCAAAATTCATTGAAATTTAATAACGAAGCATCGCATTCGAATGCTATCCGGGAAGTTGGTAAGTTCGATACGATGAAAGTGAATAATTAATCGATTTTTCCTATTGGACGATCACGAGTGTGTCCACGGGACAATACTCACCGGGCAAATGTTTTATCTGCTTGTAGCGGTAGTAATTATCCCAGGAATTTCTATCCCGGAAAACTTTTCCCAGCTACTTATTATACACCCGAGACTTTCCACAGTTGGGCAATCGATCGTCCCGCAAACAGTGACGACTTCCCGTTATCGTATCGAAATAATCCTCCCGAAATTCGATAATGGACGGACGAAAAGTCCGTTTTTCCCCGTTCCGGTTATTATCAGATCAGCAACTTTTAGGAGAGAGACTCGAAATAACAGATATTTCACTTTCGGTGAAAACGGGTTCGAAATTAAATCCTGGAATCAGTTGCAAACATTATGGTGTTCGATTACTAAAAGTCGCAGTCGTGCCCGCTCCTCCAGCGACCAAGTTTCCAGCTCCTGGGTGCTTGTGGGACGGGCAATTGCCCTCCCAAGAGCATCCCAGGCATATTGTACAGGGGGATTAGGTCTGGAGATTTGACTGGCCGCTCCTTCCGGCGAATAGCTTCACTTTCCAGAAATTCGTCGACCATATGAATGATCGAGGAGGAGACGCGAGTGTCGTCCATTAAAATGAAATCAGCGCCAACTGCGCTCCTGAAAAGGCGAGCATTTTGCTCAGAGATGTCATCCCCATCATCATCATTCTATGGAGTCCCATGTGGAAAGAGCTTAGGCAATTTTTAACCATTGATCTGACATCAAGTAGTATAACATGAATTGTGGATCATGTAATGCGAAGAAGTAGCGTGCTGTGAGTTTACATAGGAACAATGCTAGGTAACCTGGAATTCCTTTGACAAAGTGATTCCTCCGGTCTCCTGATGTTCGTTATAACGGGATTCGACTGTATTATAGTATAACTGCAACCGATAAATAAAGACCATATCTAAGTAAATGAGGAAGCTGCTCTTGTCTGCGATACTCTTTTCAAGAAAATGAGCAGAGGTCTCCTAGGGAGATCATTTTTGTCGCACCGCGGTCATTTTCTGCACACGAGGGCTAATTAGACCGGGACCTACAATTTATTGCCGATTCCGAACGGTTTGCACTCATCGAGAGGTTGGTGTCCCTGCGGTAGCAATTTTTTCTGTGGTCATGTCGCCGTTTCTGTTGTACCACTGCGTCAGGAAAGTTTTCTGACAAGGACGAACCGGGTATCGAACTCGCGACACCTCTAAACGTCCTTTGGTACTTTAGGCGAGTATCTTATGGACCGGGCTACCGCGCCCCTCCTAGGGAGATGTCATCCCTATAGCTGACAGCAGTCGCAGATCCTCTGGTTGAGACAAGGAGTTCCGTGAGCCCTTCCAGCATGATTCCTGTCCAAACAATCATACCTCCGCCGCTATTTGTAGTCTCTGATGTTGGAGGACGGGTAGAGGGTCCCGGTTCAGCCGAATCACTGATTCTTGGCGTACGTACATCGAACCTTTCAACCGCACAATTTCAAACATCATAGAGAGAGACTACGATAGAAAGCGGAGGTTTGATGAGTTGGACATTCCCTCATGTTGGATGGATGCAAAGACCTCTATGTCTTCAGCGGAGGATCTGTGGCTGCTGTGAGGTATCGGTATGTGCATCTTGGAGTTTTATGTTCGCCTTTCCAGTGGTGCAGTTGGCACCGATTTCATTTCAGTGGATAGCAGCACTGCGCGTCTACATAGGGCGGACCACACTACAGTGGTTTGAAAACGTGTCGCGGTGCACTATATGTAAATGTGCCGAGAATCACTTAAGTAATCTGGAAATGTCTCGCGCGCCGCTCAAGTGGTCGTTAAATATGCCACGGGTCCCTCAAATTATCTAGGAATGTGCCGTGCGCCCCTTAGGGAATGTGGAAATGTGCCATGTGTCGGCTTGAGTGATCTTAAACTGTTCCACGCGTCACTTGATTGATCTGTATATGTGGCGCGAGCCACTCAGGCCCGTCATTTAGGCGGGGCAGGGAGCCGTTGCCCCCTACGGCTTTTGAAAATACAAATACAAATGGTATATATATATATATACATACATTGCGTACATGCTCCCCCCCCCCCGGAAAAAGTTGAAATGACGGCCCTGGACCCACTTGAGTGCTCTGCAAATTTGAAACCAAATAGGATTTGTGTCACGATTCACTTAAGTGATCTGGAGATGTGCCACGGGTGATCAGTGAGCGTGATACGAGTGACTTAAGTGATCTGGAGATGTGCCACGGGTGATCAGTGAGCGTGATACGAGTGACTTAAGTGATCTGGAGATGTGCCACGGGTGATCAGTGAGCGTGATACGAGTGACTTAAGTGATCTGTAAATGTACCTGCTTAGTTCATTTTTACAGAACTATGTTTGAGGTCGAGCCGATCACATCAAATGACTCCGAGGGCCACATTTTGCCTGTTGGTCATTAGTTGAGCGTAGTTTCTGTAGAACATAATTGACGCACTTCTGGGAGAGCAATTCCCCCATCCCAGGCGGTGATTGCACAGGGGGGGGATGAGTATGCTGGTGTATGGTGACGGGCGCTTTGTGGGATGTAAGAGGGGAACAGGCTGGAGGATGACGGCGCTCAGTCCGCTGTGGCTGCCGCTTTCGAATCCCGTCCTGGGGATATGGGTCGGGGTGGGCATAGTGCCGGGACGCTCTTGTGGCGACTGGAATTCGGGTGATGCCAAAGTCTCCACTTGAACCCACCCCTTCTGGGGTAACAAGCAGTATTATGCACATCACCCAAGCGATAGGCATGGGTTGTTGCCGGCAGTAATAATAGTAGTAGTAGTGGCAGTATAAGAACCATCCAGGAACTGCAAACAGCGTTTCTGGCTTAGGATGCGAACATAGTGCACGCTGACTTCCGATTCTGCAAATCCGCACCGTTACGGATCGGTTAAAAACTTGAATTTCAGGTTTTCAACGAATCCGTAACTTCGCGGACTTTCAGAATCGGAAATCAGCGTGCACTATGTTCGGACCCTCGCACGCCACTCGTGCCTGTACCCGTGAAACTCGTCAAGCACGCGAGTAGTGACGCTGAGAAACAAGACAAGAACAAGGCACGGATTTCTTTTCCGCAACTTGGTTATTCCAGGCGACACCCTGCATCCACTTATGGAAATCCAATCTTTGAAGAAACATTGAAAGTTCTCCCTATTACAATGTGTTAGCATGAATTTACGATGCGTAAAGCTGTCAAAGTGAGTCCGATTTTATTTGTTTTTGAGTTGGACTAGCTTGGCATACATTTCAGGGCGTTAAAGTCGATATAGATCTTCAAATCGTACATATGTATGGCGTTCCATTGAAAATACCCTCTGCCATATATACAACCCATCTATTACGATTCTCACTGGAATGGATGGTCTTTTATCTCCTGTTCAATGATAAATGTCCCCCCCCCCCATCAATTTCCACGTTTTATTTCTGTTCGGCGGACATATTTGATCGATTGGTTTCTTTCGCCAAGTTTCTGGAAACTTCTACTTCAACACATTTCGTAAGCACGACGTTTATATAAATTTCCTATTTATTTGTAACCTATCCCGAACCAAACCTAGCTGTTTGCCAGATTCTTGGGTCACTTTCGGTACGCGTAGAAAAGCCTCCGTGTTAAAGACAAATGTTTCCTGTACGAAAATGTTCGGAAACAAACTGATGCGTTGAGGATGGGCAAACAGCAACCCTTGAGACGCGTGTCTTGTGTGCGTGATGTGTTGAGTAAGAGCTGCCCATCCCACTTTCTATTACGGACACTGACAAATCGGCTGTGTGGGGCTGATATGTAGGCTCTGAGTGTACCTGAACAGCGTCCGGTTCCCGCTGATAAATGTCTGCGTCTACACGAATACAGTCAGGATCTAGCTGATAAAGCTTTGCGTATAACATGCCTTTCTGTTTAAATGAATAGCGTCCAACTCCAGCTCATGAGGCTTTGCGTTTACATGAATAGCGTCTGGTTCCGGTTTTGTGTCTACCACAACATATTCTACTTCCTGTCGATAAGGCTCTGCATCTACCTTTTAGTGACATCCGGTTTAATGTTATAAGGTTCCGGGTGTACGTGAATGGCGTTAGATTCATTTTTTGCTGATAAGGCTCTGCATCCACCCAAGTAAAGAATTGTTCTCGTTAAAAAAACTCTGCGTTTACATCAATAGCGTCTGGTTCTGTTTGAGAAGGCTCTGCGTCTACCGGGATGGCGTTCAGTTCTAACTGATAAATAATCTTATTTACCTGAATAGCGTGCGGTGCCAGCTGTTGAGGCTCTTTCTGGTCGATAAGACTGTATCTACGGATAGTGTCTGGTTGTAGTCGGTAAGGCTTTGCGTCTACCTAGATGGCGCCCGGTTTGCGCTGATAAGGCTCTACTACTGCTAAACCACATATAATCTCGTCTATACTCCTCTGCGGGCTTCTAACGAATTGGTACATGTTGGGATGTGCGTGTACCAAACCTTCCGTGAAGTTTGCTTCTGGTTATGCTTGTTATGTGTAGTGCTGCCATCAATTTCTCTAACTATGCTTGAAGTGTGATGATGAAATAATTGTATACCTTTGTATTCCTGTTGCTCTCTGTGACGAACCTTTTTAACGGGAAGATAGGCTCGCATTTGCACCTCGAAGCTGCTGATGAGGCTCTGCGTTTACCTAGATGGTGTTCGATTTAAGCTGGTAAAGATATGCGTCTACCTTAACATCTGGTTTTATCCGAAAATTTCTGACTAGAATCTGGTTCTGGTCAATGAGGCGGTGCGGTACCTTGATGGCATCCAGTTCGAGCTGATGAGGTTCTGTGTCCACCTGAATAGGGTATAGTTTTGGCCGGTGAGGCTCCTGTATTCTGCCTGAATACCATCTGGTTCTACTTGATGAAGCTCTTCATCTACCTGAATGGAGTCTGGTTCTGCCGATACAACTTTTCTTCTCTACCCAGATGACGTCATGTTCTAGCCGATAAGACATCACGTCTACCAGAATGGATATGCAGAATTCATCACAAGTAAACAGCAGTCTTGAATAGAACCCAATGGGAATACCATTATGAGATCCTATGAAACATCGCGTTCCTAGTGACACTAAAAGTCATTCTTATCACCAATGGTCACTTATTGGAATACAAGCTAAGCGGGACAACGCTGCTATTGATTAGTTTTTGTTTCGGACAGGATTTTGCAAAACTTACTTCTGCAAAGCATGTCAAACATAGGGATTGAGAAACATCGAGAATAATCGGTCCCTGAAGAACCAATTTCACCCGGGTTATTACCTCCCAACGGATGTGTAAACTTCAGCTAACGGACGAGAGCTTTCAATCCAGTAAAATGGAAGTATATTAATCATGTCTCCGAATTGAAATCATCAATTACACCGCAACTACAACAATCAATTAATACATCAGATGATTAACAACCGATGCTCAAAATCGAAACAACGCCCATTGTAATGATGAATTAATTACAGAGTGGGTTATCGGGGGGATGAAATAGTAATTGTTAATTAATCTATCTTTGAGATGATTGGGATTCGTTTATAATTTGTTGCCTGTTTTGTCCAATGCGCTCTTTGTTCAATAACACTTCGTATATTTGATTTTATTCAGTTTTCACCTATACCTGTGATAAATTACGATAACATCGACACTCTTGTATCACTGCAAAAACTCAATTAGGTGGGATGGTCGAGAAATATAATGAATAGAAGGTGCGGATGTGAATCTCACAACCGGGGCCTAGTTATTTCTGCTCAGTCGTTTGATAACCCTGGCTAATAAGCAATGGTAGCAAAAGATAGTCTACGGGGGGACAGTCTAAAACGAAGGTGCCAACCAGCGCAACAGGTCACTTAAATGAGAGACCCGCCAGACGGCAAGCCTGAAACTGATCTATCAGTCAAGACGCCTAGATTTACGAGTGCGGGGTTCCTAGTCCTAGACGGAGAAGAAGACCATGATGAAGAACTATGTGTTTGTATACTTTGTATATAATCGTTTTCGCTACCCCGCAAGGGGTTTTGTGTTTCAGAACCCTGGGTATTCAGAGGGACGTACTTCCGGCACAACTTAATCGGTAGTAAACTGCCTATGGCGATGGACCGGAGTCGTGCTCGGTATGAATGAATGATAATAACCGGGACAAATATTAGACAGAACACAACGAATTGCGAAAACGTTTTATTCACTTGCGACTTTTTTATCATTTGGCGGTGAAAGCTTGGCGAGAAAGACACGGCCATCGATCGTTACATCGGAAACACACACGGTTCCTTACAGATTACACGCGTTCATATCGATCCGAATAGATATCGGTCCTACTGAAAAGCGTTCTTTGATGTACCCAGAAGCAGTTGGAAGCGATTATTCATCCTCTCCTGAAATATTTCCCAAGCATTCTACTTCAAAGGGAACAAAACATTTTGTATGTACAGTGTATGAATTCATAATGACGGCGAGAAGGTTGTATCGAGTTGTTGTTGTTGTTTTTCTCCTTTTTATACGTTGCAACTAAAATCAGCATCAAAAGGAAACATCGGAAACATGAAACAGAAGTCGACATGTTGTAAGGATTCCTTTTGTAAAATAGGAAATATTCGAATTCTTCAAGCGTCGAGGAAACTTCCAGGCAAAAGAGATGGAGCATTTCTTTTATACAATCAATTACATGAGAATACATATCGCAATTCCTTTTCAATGTGAGCCCATTCCAAAGGTTTCCAACGTAAATTCGTTCCAAGTTTTAAAATCTGCATTTTTTTTTTTTCAAATCCCCGTTGTTTCTGCTTCCTGGTGAATTTTGGAGCTACTGAGCTGCATATTTTTGCATCTGCAACTCGCTTACAGCAATGGCCTCCTTTTTATTCCAAGCAAACAGGATAGGTCCGGGGTCCATGGTCCAGGTTCATGGGCCCGGGTCATTGGATGGGGCATCCAGGTACGGAATGCAAGTTAGACGGACAACAATTACTGAATTTTATAGTGCTCGAACTGAGTAAAATGCCAAACGATCTGAGGGCAGTGTGGTCTAGATTAGTGATGGAAAAACTACCCATACGAGTGAATGTAACCAGTAACCAATAGGCTTACTGATTGTTTTGTTTTGTTTTTTTTTAGTTTTTCAAAAGATCTTTTATCAAACTTTTACAGCGTAATTCCAGCCTTAGGTCGCTTGAGTGATATCTGTAGATGTGCTGTGGTTTACTTAAATGATTTACAAATGTGTCGCATGATCATTTCTGAAAAATTAATTTTAAGTTCATGGGCCACATCAGATGACTCCGAGGACCACATTTGGCCGGCGGGTCATAGGTTGGGCATGTATGGCCAGCAGCAACGATTTGCAAGGTGTTGTCGCATTCAAAGACGAAACTCGATACTGGGTTATCACCGAAAATCACCCCTGAAGGTAAAAAAGTACGTAAAATCGAGCTGATCCTGAAGTTATTGGATGGGGCATCGTGGACTGGACCGCCATCACCATCGTGCCAAGTCGACAAAATTAGTCATCGATTGTAAACTCCAACCTCGATGGGAAGTCTAAAATGCCAGATCGCTCCACGTCAGATATTTTCAATACGGAAACTGGAAATGAGATAATCATGGGTCCGGGAACACTACCCAGGAGCACGCCCGCCACTAACGGCGTCCCATTAAACATTGCCTTGCCTCTCCTCACAATCATAATTTGATTTCTTCAAGTGATTTAACTCTCGCTAATGTGCTATAATAGTGTCGGAATAAGAGTCACAAATACACTTATAATTGCGATTGAAGCTTTTACTCTCCTGCGATGAATCCCGTATGTTAATTTTTCCGGTTAATGATAGTAATGCGATTACAGCATTCAATTAGATTTGCTCCTGAATAATCTCCGGAGGAAAGTGACAATGCGGACTAGGTTGTGGTTATCGGTATTAAGATGTCATTTAGTTTTCTGACCGACGTATCTTCGCGAAACGACTTCCATCGCATTCTGCTATAATTTTCAATAGCCATGTTGCAGATAACAAAATATTTGATCAGTTAAGGTCAAAGAAACTGCACTGCGCTGATCTAATAGATGTGCCCCCAATGTAGTTTCCACAGAGATTATACGTCAAAATTATGCTCCAGCACTAAAACATTTCCAGAACAAATTACCATGTACAATTCATTAACAGCCTTACTACATGTATTGCTAATTGAAGGGCCCACCGCAGTCATGATGGTTGATAGCCAGTGCAAGACGCGTGCACACATACCTAGGAATACGCAAGCTTGCTGAATATTCCATGGGAGGCACATTTCTATGAATACGTAAAGCATGCCTTTCGCATATGTGTAAGGGCACGCAATTCCCCGTGCTCTTTAACGCATTTCTTGGAGTAAAACATGCATGTCTGTCGTATGTAGGGGTAGGCCTATTCAAATGTTGTACCATTCCAGGGTAAACGCATTCGTAGTAATACAGAATGCATGCCACTTCTACAGATTTAGTGGGGGTACGGTGTCCTGCTGCGCATTTCAGGAAAGATGCATTTTTAGGAGCACGCAACGTTCCTAAAGATGCGTTACATAAGCCTCCAACGCTGTTCCGCTCACACTCTTTGCACATTCGTTGGGGTTTGCAATCCGCTTACGCGTTTCTATGCAGCACCTTCCTCTCGTGCATATGTAAATTTACGCTAGGCTGCTAGGCATTTCAAGAAAGATGGATTTATAGGAATACATAACGCATGCCTCTAGCGCATACGTTCGAAGTACGCAAGTCTTCCACGCAATTCAGGTAGGACGGCATTTCTTGGAGTACGCAATGCATACTTTTCGCACATATATATGTAGGGGCACGAAAACCTTTTCAGCAGGAGTACACAAACTCCAGCCCACGGGCCAAATGCACAAATGCATGAACCACGAATGCTATTCCCGATGAACACCGAATTCGTAAAAATGACACGTTGTATGAAGATATCAAGATTCAGAAGGAATTCGATGCGAATCATTCATAGAAGAATGGCTCGCTCATTGACTCGAGTCATTAAAATGCGTTGCGATATCCATGTGTTAAAAAATATGAGCATCCGGGGTCTTCTCCCTTTATCTCTCGGTGAAATGGATCTTTCAAAAATCAAAGAGTTATGTGTGTGGGCTGTGCATAATGCATGAGACTGGGGCTCAGGATTTTTACACACAAAAGCCCCGTACGTCAAGCAGCAAGACCGGTATAGCCATTGTACTTGATCCATTAATGGTATAAAAATGGCGTCTCCTATCCAGAAAAATGACTTTCACAGAAAGATTTCAACTCGGATCCGTTTATTGATGTCGTTTGAGTCGTTTCCATGAGCTTTAACTCACTCGCACGAATCGAATCATCATTTACAACCCAGGATATATCGCAATGATTCAATGAATAATCTCCCCCTTGATACTGTGTTTCATATCCGAGGGGAAAACTTTTATCCACCAGTGTATATGAATGTTCCAGACAATCGACATGCTGATCCTATGGTTCTTTATTACATCGGTTCTACCAGAGATACACTTTTGACGTTAGACGTACGAGGTGGTTTCACTGATTATTGACGAAAACGGCCAAAGAATTCACCAAAGAAGTTTCTGGTCAGTTCCTTAGTTGATGATTGGCGTTGGGTTTCAATTCCCATTTGAGCTGTCTGGTCTCGATACCGCTCGTATATCCAAGTTTCCCTCAGACAGGGTATAGAATCCTTATAAAATAAAGGGCCGCCACAAAAATTGACTCTGTCGCCAATTTTGTTCATTTCGGTGCCCTCCCCCTTTCGTAATTTTGGACGAACAAATAGTAAAATTGGCACCTTTCTCGATCCAGTGCCTGGGGCATCATACCCTACTGCCCTCGCCTCGATGAGGCCCTGATAAAATGCAAAACTTTAGTGCTTTTTGTTGGCTTTTTAGTTGCTTCTGAAGTATTTCTAGATGAGAAATGACCTCGGAGTCATCGTCTTCGACGTTACGAGGGACATAGAAAAAGAGGAAGTTCGCACCATTCTCTAGGACATTGTGAGTCATCTAGGCTCAAAGTGGTGTCAAAATTCACTACAAGAAGACAGAAAGGCAGGAATTCGGTTCTGGAGGTAGACCCGAGCAGCATTCGCGACCCTTACGACAAGATAAGCGGTACATATTGGCTGGCACTCAGGCCCGTCATTTAGGGGGGGGGGCGCAGGGGGCCGTTGCCCCCCCCCCTAAATTAGGTTTTTCATTGAACTCGACAAAAAGAAAACATTTCTTCGTGCTTTGGCGCCGCGGTACTCTACTGGTGATTACAATTGAATTTTCTAACGCCGACAGCGACTGAGGGAGGAAATTCATCAGTGAATAAGCGAAACGTTCATCATTTGGAAGTCGCGCAACATCATAAAAGTCTGAAAGAACAAACAATCCTGTCATTTACAGTGATGTAAATGACAATCCTGGAGTTTTCCAAATCTGTTTCAGGTCATTAGTTCGGCTCTCCCAGCTCAGGAATCCTGAATTGAAATTTAATGCAGAAATATTCGCGAATTTTAGAAGCATCCCGCGTTGGCATCGAGCCAATAACCAATAAAACCATCTAAAGAACTCGATTTGAATACCGAAATGTCATGCGAACTCCAGAGAAAAAAATGTCTCACATTTACGAGAAAATTCAGAATTTCTCCGACGCGTGGTTTCGATCAAATACCGAGCTCTTGCATATTGTTTTAAAATGTAATTAAAAGTCTGTTTTCATTAATTCAATGTATCGTCATGAATAATTAATGTATAATCTAATTGATAACTTTTGCATGCATGAAACTAGTTTGAAGAGCAGCTCCCTTTGCTTAATTTAAGTTAGAATATTCTCTTCGGGAAGTTCGCTGTCTGGAACGTCTCCAAAAGAATCTTTTCCAACAAACTTAGTCGTAATGGATGTCATCAATACTTTGTCACTAGTCTCTTGAAATAATTTCTCCTCCATAACTTGGACCCGTCACATTCACTTACAAGAAATTAACGCGTTGTGACGAATCATGGTGTCGTCCTGCGTGGAACGTCAACTTTCCCCATCAGATGCAATTGGACGTTTCCACGAAGAGGAAGCAATAACCATAAGCATAAATTCTCCAATCTTCTCTGCATACCGGAAAAGCGTGAAATCAAAGCAAGAAGAAAATTAAACCTCCCCCCCCCCACACCGACAAGAAAAAGGGGCCCCTTCAGGAATAAGGGTGCAATACATCCTGTCCCTTCAACCCTTTTACGATCAGGAGCGAAATATCTCGTCCAAACGCTATTAGAAAAAATTCATTCCATTCGTTACGTTAAATCACCACCGCGAAGATGTTCATAGCGGCCTTATTATGTACACTGAAGCGTTTTTCCTTCCCCCGTTCTGAGTATACTCTGTTTAGAGATTTCTCCCTCCCTCTCCCCACATATGACGTCTCTTTCTCAGAGCAAATCTTTCTACTATATATATATATAATTAAGAGAGAAAGAGAACACGTAGGGTAGGGAGAGGGTGAGGGCGAAAGGGAAATCTACGTTTACTGCACTGTTATGTCCTCGCCTTTAGTTATTTTTTCTTTGTTTCTTTTTTTTTCCCTTTCTTTACTACCTTCTTTTCTTTTTCAACATGCGAACAAGATTACCAGATTTATCGCCGATACTTCTAATGAGGCTTTTTGGATCACGTGATATTTCCCCCTTTCTTGAGGGACATACAATGTAACCAATATGGCGACTTAAAAAATAGTAGTACCCGTAGAAACAGTCTACCACTTTATAGATGAAAGAGATTTTGCTACGAGTAATGCAAAGGTTGGTAAATAGGTGAGATCAAAAGAAAACGTACAGGCCAGAACACGCTCTACCAACGGTCTATAACAGAGTTCCCCCAACCTTTTTTGTCCCATCGCGCCCTTCTACGGGAATTTGTTCTCCCATCGCCCCCAACGCAATCTAACCCATAGGAACCTATGTTATACCCGTAGCTTCTACCGCCGCCCCCTTTTTGCTTTTTTTTACTTAAAAAGATCAAAGGAAAGACTTTTTTGTTTAAGGAATCGAATCATCAAGAAAATGAATTTGCAATATCAGCAAACTCATGACCGAATTAATTAGCCGAGACAGGCGTTAATTAGCTTCTCGATGCTGCCTATTCTTTCCTTCCCCCCTTCGGCTTTCAGAACGAATTCTGCTCATTCTTTTCGTTGCGAATAAGCGGATAATTAAAACTGTTTTTTACCAGGCGTTAACGATATTTGATTGTTGCTATTAATCATCGATGAATTAATTAATTCGCTATAACAGCCAATGTGAAAGAAATCCTAAGGAACCAAGAGGCGTTTCTGAAAAAAAGGATGAGGTAAATCTTTAACGACGGTTTCATACGATTACAATTAATCAATTTATTTTACACTTCGCATCTAATGAATAAAGAAATGTGTTTATTGATTCTATGTAAAGTCATTTGAGTGCTCAAAAATGACACGAATACTGACATGGCTCACGAATGACATGGTTGATGTGAAATCTATACAGGAATGGATTGGGTTTCGGATCTATTGGCTCGAGGACCAATTTGGTCAAACTGCGCCAAATCTGTACAGGAACAATAAATATGTGATGCTAGTATAGTCAGTGATAAGCTTATTTCCAACGTGACATCGGTACATATCACATGCGGACGTGTGCAAAATTTTGAAAGTTTAGGGCAGCTGCGTGCGGATTTCGTATATTTACCGGTGCACATGCTCTAGTTTGACATCGGAGAAAGGAAAAAGATGTCCGGAACCGTATTCATTAGATGCATTTTTGAACCGTGACGTCAATTTAGGGAAATTTATTTCAAATGCAGTTCCGATGTTCCTCGGAGTTCGTGAATATCCGCCGGGGTAACGATAATAATGTTCTTCGGGGTTCTCGTTCGTACATTGATCGGATGCCTTTGAGAGCATTTCTCGATGTGCCGCATCTTCTTCCCCCATTCCGCCGAAACGTTATGAAGTGCATTTTAAAAGCTTTCTAAATTATATCAAAGCATCTTTCTCTACAGTTTTAAGTAACGTTTTATTCTCTCTATTCCGATTTTCTTTTATGATACCTGAGATGCGATACCGAAGGGGAAATGAATCGGATCGGAGTAGATTTCGTCGTACGCATACGTACTTCGTCTCATGTTATTATCGAACGGGTTTCCAGGCTCCACTCGTACGAGGAAAACTATGGACCGGTGAAAAGATTATAACTGCATATTGAACGACCGGTCTAGTTGGAAATAAAAACTGTACAATATACATTGTTATCATTCAAGGATGAATGGATTCCCGATTTATTCTGCATCGAACCGCTTTTAAAACATACCGATTGTAGCAGAATTAACTGCTAACGAAGGGAAACTAATTCCATGAAGTATTCGAAACTGTATGAACCCTTACTCCGGCTTAATCGATGATCGGATTTCTAATTTTCAGCGCGTGCAAAGACTTCCCATAAGAAAAAAATGTTTCGTGAAAAAGTCACTTTACAAAATCTTTCCGCATATCACTACCGATATAAGAGACTTTACAAGACGCGAAATATATCGTCAATGCCGGTGAGACAGTTAAAGAAAAACTTCTTATGACTCAACTGCTCATAGTTCTCCGTAACCATTCGCATCTGATGTTCTATTGTTGAAGATAGATGGTTTATTATCAAGTCATGATCCATCTTGTCTATTCCTTTGAGATATCTCAAAAGTTTCGATCACATCCCTCCTACACTTGCGATCTTCCACTTAAGACATGTTCAAATAATGTAGCCTTCTACCACAGTTCTTACACCTTTATAAGTGGTCCTTCCCTGCACACATAAAAATGATCCATATGTCCTGGAAATATGTTTTCTGGACTGCATGATCTAACTACGGGGCAGACTAAGCTGCAGAAACGCTGATGAAACTTAGTACCCTTTTAGCTTTTTGACCACCTTAATTAAAATTTAAGGTGCTCATTGATGCAGCCGGCTGTCTTTATGCGAGAAGAGCAACTCTTTTGCGTGTAGAGAGACATCTGTTATCGTTAACAAACACCTTCATTGTTTGCAACTTGATCATAAATGAAAGAGCGAATAAACTTACGCGAGACACGCAAACACTTCCTTGAGCAGTTTGATGTCCGTCAAGTCCGAGAAGACTCCGCCGGATAAAATAGGGTACGACCCTATCCTAAGGTTACGAATTCAGTCGATTCTGACAAAATGTATCTTATGCATGCTGATCAAAGAATTCAGTTCCACGCTATCGAATGTTTTTTGGAGTCTAAACACATAATGCCAACATTTAAGAGTTTTGCCTCGCATTTTTTGAACATATGAGAATTTTTGAGGTTTAATGATAGATGTCATCAAGACAAAGGCAGTGCAATCCCGGGGTTGTGAGTACTTCCGTAGGTTTCAGTATTTTTCAGTCTTGTGAGCAAAGCATCATAACGATTTTTACTGCATATATCAGGAAGTACAAGAGGCAGGTAAAACATTGATGGCTGTTGTTAAGACGAGTCCAATGATGGAATTGTGATGCGTATGTTTTGGCACTGGACCAAACAGTTCGTTCTACAGTACGCGTAAAGAGGTGTAAAATACGTATTCACGTTTAAATTGCGACATGGCCTCCAACTTCTGTTCTTTTTAATTTATATCACTGTTGAGATATTAAAGTTACATGGAGAAATAGACTTGAATAAAAGAGCCTGGCATTTTACAGCTATAGCTTATCAACTTCAGACTCGCAGCCATGAAAGAACAGACACTTTCAATTCCGTGTGACCGATTTTCGATTTAGAACAAACGTCACAGGAATGTTCATATGACACTAAGATTGGATCTAACGACACCTTCAGTTATGGGACCAGTTTCGATTCGCGTCGGCGAGATATCCCCGATTCGTGGCAGGCAATTTAAAGAATGTCAAACTCTTCACTGGTGTGACGTATCTAAGATGACATTTCGCCACCTTCACATGTAATATTTACGGGATTTACTTTTTGCTCCTTTGTGTATTTTACATAAAGAATGTTCAACTAAGTGTATTTCAAAGCATTGACTTGGAGGACACGCTTTTCTGCAGCAGAAAATAGAAGACTGGACCTATGGTGAAAGCTTCAACTACAAGTTCCGGTCAGCCTAACAATACAAGTCTTTAGTATTACAAAATGGGGAGGGGAGAAAGGGGGGTAATAGGCCACGGATTCTCCCGAATCCTTATTACGAAGCTATTTCCATACGCAGTTGTAATATAGCACCTTTATTTCCGATTTTGGTCGAACAATAGAACAGAGTTCGTGAGGTCCGAACTTAATATTCCGCTTGGAATTCATATTAATTTACATTCGAAAGACGGTGCCGAAAATCAAACAGCAATCGGGTCTGTTTGTCATCAACTCTATTGCCCCTTGATCATGTCGATTATAGTCGTTCCTACTGCTCAGGAAGGGAGGGAGGGGGGGGGGGTTCCAATATCCCAGGATTATTGTTCTATCTCTATCGACTGCAGTTTAAAATGATCGACTGAAATACCAGAAATTATTTCGACCGATCCGAGGGTCTATCGTTGCAGTCAATGTCTCGTGTCGGAAGTCTCATTACATTTATAGGTGACACAAAATGAACTTTCGGTACAAACTCATCGAAACAGATATCGATCGATTTCTTCAGCTGCTCCGTTGAAATTGTGAACTGCTAGTCAATGTCATGGGTAGCTGAAAAATAGTTCGCCATTTACTTTCGAAACGTGCATTTGCATTTCATGTTAGACCATGCATTCTTTGATGACTATTATTTGCATCGGTGTGTACTATCACGTCTTTGTTGATGGGAAAGTTTCTCCCATCTTTTCTGAATCACCCTGTATGTATATATATATATATATATATATATATATATATGAGAAATTCCTTAATGGCTACCACGAAAAGAGAAAGAAGCAACAATGTTTCTTGCATTCTTCGTTGTGTTTGGTTGCAAATTTTCAGATGCTTCACGGCTCTCGTCTCAATTCATTTTAGAAAGAAAAAATTCTACTGTATAAAAAGACATGAATTAAGAGGTTTAAAATTAATTAAAAAGATTTAAAGATTTTGTGAAATAAATCAAGTTAATTTGAAGTTGCAAATGCAAATTTTCAATCGAAACGATCACCTTCAACTGAAACAAGGGCTTTGCAATAAATCCATCTCGTATTCGTTCGAGATTTCGCACGAGTTATTCAGATGAAATAACAGTAGGGGGGAGATTTCACATAAGATAACTCAAACATACAAGCGAATTCAGGATATTCCTGGATTAAGTCTTCCAATACTTTTGTTTGGAGGAAATACTATCTCCTAATCCGGACGGAACTTTTGCCTGGAAGACCGAGAACAACGGAAAAAGAGTTTCGTCCAGAACATGGCCGGCGCGCTCACTGATTCGATAAACCGAGTTTTACGGAACTTAGGTCAGTCGTAATTACGCGACAGCTTCTGTGGAAAATCTCCGATATTGAATATTCGTTGTCTCAAACATAAGCAGGAATGCATAGTTTATTCACGGAAAATCCTCTTTACTTATTCCTGATCTGCACTCGACATTTTCGACGGAAGTTTGCGGGCGAACAGTTTACAATCTCCGACAAATTCAAACATTACGGACATAGGCCAGACTAGCGTAACAATGCACAGTTTTACTGCGTATATCATAAAACTACGACGCGTGTCGCTGTGATGCATTCGGTTTAGTTTTCAGGGCCGTAGCCAGCTAATAAAAATTCGTAAGGCAGCAGCAGCAACACAGCCTCTGCTCTTAGGGAGCGTCTAAGACAGATGCTGCCTCTCTGGTAATACGTAGGGTGACCACACGTCCGTCCCGTATTTCCGGGACAGTCCCGGTCTTTTTTTTTTTCTGGCCGTCCCAACTTTTTTGCAAAATTGTCCCGGTTTTTCCCGTTTTTTACATGACGCCTACTTGGATTTTTATTCTTTATTGATGTCACAAACATTGAAATTATTAAGTTATATTATGATAATTACAACTATAAATAAGAACATTAATTTCCAACATTTGTCTTGTTGAATGTTTTATTTCGTGGAATTCATTTTAATATACTCCAAATATGTCAAGTCACGATAATAATTGCCACAACAACAACTTTTAACGGTTCCATTCGTGTTTCGTACACGCCATGAAACACACATTATATCCAAAAAAGAAACATTTGGCAACGCCGAGTGCCAATAAAACACGGTTCATTTACTTGCTTCATGTAGAGGAAGGAAAATGGCGCGCGTGTGAGAAGCAAACTTTCCGATCATCGTTCGTTAATTCCGAAAAGAGCTTCGTATCCTATTTACGAACCTCGATCCAAAACGATTTGGTGCCGGGAAACAACCCCATATACAAATCTACTGGACATTCCGTTTCAAGGTATCCCAAATAATTTTTCAGGTGGTTCTGCCCAAGCCGGGGCCGGAAGTAGAGGGGGAACAAACGGTGGCAACTATCCCGGGAAGCAAAAGTTGGGTAGCAAAAGTTTGGGGAAGTGCCGTCTCAACGCATGGGCCCACTGGCACGGCCTGAAGTGCCTAATTATATCTCATTAAAAATTTTCAGAATATGTATATGTATTGAGGAAAATATTCTGAGGAAAAATGGACTACTTGCTGACGTCACGAGAAGGGAGGCTTCTATCTCTAGGAGGTGCTCGGCCTTTCTCTCAGAAAACGATTTCAGCTGGGCCACGGGCTTCTTAATGTTGAGAACCACTGCTATAGAGGACTTTTCAATAGGGTGGATGTTGATTCAGGTGTCCACAAACTGGCGAAAGGTTTTTTCTGTCACACCGAATAAGAATATTTCATATTTTCATAAAGGGTGGTGGTTGATGACATAAGCATATTCCAACCCCCCCCCCTTCCGGTCATCAATAGTCAACAACACCGTCTCTTCCCCATCGATGCTTACGTAATACTTGAATGACCCCTAATGAGTTTTCTTTTACGATAAATAACAGCACGTGGTACATATTTGATAGTCGTTCTCGAGTGTTAACGTAAACCCGAGTCGGAAAAAATCATTTCAGAGGGCCGCAAAGCCGTTATGGAGGCCGGGCCGCGAACTTCTAAAGTCCGTCCCTGTTCATGAAAAACGAAATGTTTTTAATGAAATCATAAAAAAAGGAGAGAAATTCATTATTTCCGATATTATATATATCATTGGTGAGAGAAATCTTCAGAAAATCCATCATGTGCAGAATTGGGATTGGGAAAAAGGCATTCATTTGTCAACGGAGAAATCCCATAATTCCTCGAGAGACAGGACATGATCCTCTTTCTATCTCTATTTATTGGTTCCCGATCTAAGCCAATTACGAGAAAGTGGAAATAAGTATCCGGTACGAGACTATTTCAAATTTGTTTCGTTTCTCCGAAAATTTTTGTTCAGTTGGGGTTAATATTTCATTATAAAGGTACTTATTGGTTATATAGGACTGCATTTCGTTGGCGACTTTTTTCCCTCGCCATCGACTCCATTGTTGGCGAGTTTTCGTAAATTTTTTGTTTGGTAGCTCAATCTCTAAACGTGGTTTTTTTTTGATTATTGGGCCGCTTTTTTTCTTTTTTCTTTTGAATCTTCTACTTTTCGCCAACTCCGATATTGGCGAGTTTTGAGAAATTTTCAAACTTTTTTTTTTACAGTATATTCGGTCGGTGACGTTATCTTGTCCAATATGATTGATTTCCATCAGAGACATCTATTGTCCATTTTATCGTTATTTTGAAATTGAGGAAATCTCTCTCACCCATTTTGCTTTGCGGCCTTTGCTTGGAGCATGGCAGGTTTTCTTTGGCCAAAAACCTGGCTTTCTGTTACATTTATTGACATTTCTGAAAGCTTTCATACACTTTACCCTCTTAGAAGGTTTTGGTTTAGCGAAGCGTCGACGTCACTGATGCCGTCCATTTCACCTGTAGCCATGGAATATAGCTGACCGACGTATGCGAAATCTTTGAAATAAACAGTGTTTATACTCAGCCTATTGTGTCGATGAAGAAATGTTGTTGCAAATATTCATCACGGCTTGGTATTGCGACATTCGGTTCAGGTCACACAACATTTTGAGACCCACACCAGCGTGTACATGTTGTTACTTTCTTTGCAATTACGTTCGTTCTGTCTCTCCTCCATACGCCTCATCGACCTGATCGGTACATTTGTGTGCGTCAATCGATTCTATTCAATGAATAGGTAATAAAGATTTCAGAATGACAATGGTGCTCTTTGTTTCGGAAAAAGAATTAAGAGAAATATTTCTGTTTTTTGATGAAAATTGCAGAGTGGAGAAATCGTTTCGGCACCTGTCGAAAATCATCGTCACAGACACGATTGTCATTGGTCTATATATTGCGTTACTGAACATTGATTCTTCAGTAATTCACCGACCGTTTTTCGCTCTTCCATCAATTATAGTTCCCTTTTCTTTAAAGTCCTTACTTTCTAAGAAAGACTTACTTATTTCTCTTAAGAAGCAACATTTTGGCGTATTCCACGGCAGAAATGGCATCAGGACACTTCAAGCTCGGAGTTTCATTGCAAGTTTTGCCGCGCTTTATTTCCACATCGCAAGCAAAAAATGTAAATTTTTGTTTATTATTTTGTTTATTGTTATTTTTCTTTTTTTGTGTCTTATATTTTATCTATTTATTTTTGCTCACTAACTTGTTCATTAACCACTTCTGTGCTCACTTACGCACTTATTTCTTTTATCGCCACTCCTATTCCCCCTTGCTCAATAGCCATTCCTAATCTCTCGTGGGTTCCGTTTCCAAGAGGCGGAGCAAAAAAGTGTTTCTGTACCGGGCGAAAGACTTGGTCTAAAAGATAAAGCCGTCGGACACTCCTATGCCAAAATCATCTGCTGAATACGCCAATATTACCTCGATTAGGGCTCCAAGCGACTCCTGTTATTTCGTTTCGTTGCTTTCGTTTTAGCGAGCTTCGATATTGATTTCCCCTCTATGAAATGCGCTTAAAACAATAGAATTGGCGACCAAAATGAATTCGCGGTAAGAAAGCAATCATACTGTTCACCCGGAAGCAATTTCTTCACCCTTAAAAGTGGAGAAAGAACCTCTTTCTCTACACAAATCTACAATTTTAGATCTATCGTCGCCAAACTTTGCATATATACCAAACGGGACCCGACTTGAACGATAGGTTACTTTAAGAGTTCGTCAGAGAGAACGAAAAGGGCAAAAATTCTGGGGAGGACCGCTACTGCCGTTACCTCAGCTGATCATTATCTCGTGGAGATACCCCGATAGTGGTAGGAAAACACACGCTCACACGCAACTTTGTTTCAAAGGGTTACAATAAACCTTCACGGTGAGGAAAACTGAGGTTGAACAAACAGTCAGTTAGATTGAAATTATTCCACTGGCGCTGTATTACGTCCCTCATAGTAAAGGGGTTGACAGGCGCCTGTTCAGTGCTTTAAAGTTTTACTTTTCCGGATCTTTCCGACGACCTTTAACTACCTTGAATTAGACATAGGGGGAAGAAAAATGACCGATTTCAGACACCATCTAGCACTGCCAGTTGATTTGGCACGGCAGTTGGGAATGGAAAACATGTTCAAGTGATCAGTGTTTGCTTTACAAAATCTTGAAGCTCGTTATTGCCGAAATAAGAGGGTTTTAAAAGGAGGCGAGATATCTCGTCAATGAAAGGGTTAAAAAAGCTGAAACGGCCGATGTCCCGTTCTCGAAATTAGAAACTACCTCCTCATAGTGAACGAATTCCTTTAAATCCTTCATGAAAATGACAATATTGCGCTCTTTTTCTGTAGGCTAACATCCAAACACGTTTTTCACAAAAAATGCAACCCACCGTGTCGCCTCATATTCTGCTGTCCATATTTATATTTCATTTCTTCAGTACATTTTTCCCATTTTAAAAAAAACGTCCTTATTACTCTTTAAAGGACAATACATATTTTTCTTTTAAAAAAAGTATTCAAATTTCATAAAAAATTTCTTGCCTAATCGATCCCCATATTCATACAAGAATCGGGTGTGTCTTGCGATACGTTTCCTTTCCTCAATTTCTTATTTTACATTTCAAAAAGGAACACGATTCCTTGCTATTAAGATATTTCCAAGCAGAAATGTGCATATTTTTATTTTCAACTCGTTAAGAAGCATTCACTTCATGTGCATGTCTTTGAAAGAGCTCTAATTTATAAAAAAATGAAAGAAAGAAAAAATTTGAAAGGGAATATTTATTCGAATCGGAATAAAATTTTCTTTCGAAATTTACATAATAAATTATTTAAAAAAAACAACGAATATTGACTGCAATGAGCCATTTTGAAAGGAACAATAAATTGGAAGCTATGAATGGAAATAAAGAAGGTTTCGCATTTTTTTTTTTTATCGGAGGGAAAAAAAGTGAAATTTCGGGGGAAAAAAACCGATTTTCGTCTGAGAATTGAGAGAAGAAAATACTTCGTTGATGAAATTTTCATTCGAATCAATGAAAACTCGAAATTTAATTAATTAAAACGGCTCTCGGCTGTTCTCGACGTAATATCGAAGGGGTTTTTTTTTTTCAAAAAATTCGTCTCATTCGTTCCGTCGCTTCTTTGGACGGATTAACACGTTCGAGAGCGTTAATTGACTTGACCCTTCACCCTCCTCCTTCAACCCAATATTGAACACATCAATGAATAAATTTATTTAAAATTTGTTTTCATTTTGACCAATATTTAACTCGCTTTGTTACTTTCAACCAATTTCGTTTGCATTTCTTTTCAGAGGATCTATTATTGTATCGTTTTCATTCTGAAATCCTTTGCATGCTCAAATTTTATGCCGCTTTATTTCGACTGCACTCGTTGTAATTTGGGTGTCTATTGTCACTTTTCCTCTGCGTTTTCAGGGATCCCAACCTTTTCCCACATTTTCTGGTGTGTTTTTTTAACACATTCACGCACCTCCAACGCAAGATTCGTAAGAAAGACTCCGATGTATTTCTAGACGAGCAAGCCTGCTATTCCTGCACATATCTAGTGGCTTACACAAGCCTTTTATGCATATCTAGATGATGCACGCCCCTCACCCATATCTAAGATGACGCACGCCACTCATAATACACGTACAGAAAGGCACTGCATACGCCATTCATGCATACCGTTGTTGACGAATTCCAGTCACGCATATACAGGACCAGGTAAGGCATATACAAGATCACGCATGCCCCTAACGCATATCTTGAAAGACGCACGCCACTCATGCTTATCGTTGATATCGCACGCCACTCACGCGTATCCAGGATAACGCACTCCTTTCACGCATATCCAAGATGGCGTCGCCATTCAAATGCTTTTTGAAGGGGGTAACTCAAAATTTCTTAGGAAGAAAATTTTTGTGCCCCACCCCCCAAGTCTTTTGTGTCCCCTCCAGAAAAGTATCGATCCTAGGTATGCCCCTGCTCCTAACGCATATCTGGGATGTCGCATGCCACATCTAGGATGACTAACGCATACCGTGGATGGTGCTCGCCACTCACGCATGTACATGATAGCGCATGCCCCTCACACATGTACATGATAGCGCATGCCACTCACGCATATCTGGGACAACTCACGCCATTCGTGCTTATCTAGGATGACACGTGAAACTCACGTATATCCAGGATAACTCACGCATTGTTGGAGCTAAGAGAAAACCCTCATTTATCTAGGTGACGCCCGCTACCCACGCATTTCTAAAGATCCTTAAGCCTCCCGCGTGTATTTGGTTGCGCATTTCAAAGGTTGCGAATGCAATCCAGGCGTACATCCAAACAGATGTAAGCCTGCATACCTAATGGTTGGCGTACGCCCTCTACGCATTTCTTGGGAGCGAACGCAAGCCTCCTCGAAGCATAGAAAAGTTGTATCCGCTGATTTTTTTGGAACACACGTTTCCACAGATAAGGTAATCCATCATACACAAATCCTTATTTATTTTTCACGCCAAGATGCACTAATAAGCTTCGTTTTCACATCTCTCAAAAACGGATCATTTTTCGCGCTTCCTAATATTCCTAAGGGTTTTATCACACGGATCTCGCTGAATATGCTATTTTCTGCTTCAACGTCAGAGATTCTTGCATTTTTTTTAATTCGGGAAAAACTGGACGGGGAATAAAAGGAAAAATTATTCTCCTCCATAAAAATCCCTGAAGTTAATGTGAATGCGGTGAAAGAGGAAGCGTAAAAAATGGCAGCGGGGGCCTCGCAGCGTTTTCTTATCTTAACTTCTCTGTATTTTATCTTTCGTATTGTAGAAGAACGACGGGTGTGTGATGGATGAGAGAAGCAATTTCAGCGACATTTTATCGACGCAAATTACAACAAAAAAAAATTGTCCCTTTTCGAGCCTTCTAGCAGCTTTATTATTAATTGATGGGGGAGCTTACATCCATTATGTGCACACGCGCACGTCTTCTTCTGTTTTTTAGCAACGTGTTGACGTCGATTAGTCTCGAAATTTTCTCTCCAAATGCCGTTATCCAACGGGAAAACTGGTACAGTCGAATCCCGTTATAACGAACTCCAAGAGACCGGAGAAATCACTAAGTTATAACGAAATTTTGTTATAAAGTAAGTCTAGGTTTATAAGTCTTGTTCCTTTGTTAACTTATCTGGGGGTTGGAAAAGTGTTCGTTTAAACGAGATTTTCGCTATAACGGTATTCGTTAAAACGGGATTCGACTGCATTTACAAATTGGAGGTCCCATGACCACTGATATTTTGTGCCTACATGGAGTCACCCCATGTTCTTGATGGAACTCTCATAAAGCTTAACGTGAAGTATGTGAGAAATACCTTTTAGTCCCGTTTACATGTGTAAAATTGGGGGTCGGTATGGTGATTATTAACTGCATGGCAACGTTTTTTCCTCATGGGGGGAAAAGCAGGGACGAAGATCCGTCATAAGAAACCCATTTTGTTTGCAGAATAATGGTGGGTGACTCCGACTTCCTCTCCCATAATCCTTTGTGGCGAAAACGTCTATAAGCTCCTTCGTCTCAGCCATCTTGAACCAACCACTTCCGTTCAACCCACGTAACCAGTGACGACTTCCGGAAAGAAGAAGGGGAGGGGGGGGGAATACCGGCGTAAATGGCTTGTAGCGAAAATCCCAGTTACGGGTAACTTCCCTGGATATTTTACTGCACATGTAAACGGGGCTTTTGAGTACAGTAAGAAAGCTGAAAATCAACTATTATAACTCGAATACGAAAATAAGAACAAACCAAATAGCTGTTTCGAGGCTAATGTAGCCCCTTATTCTGTGGTGCATGACTTATCAACCACGTGTCGCGAGTACTCTGCGCAGTAGCCCATATGTTATAATCGTTGTTAACTCGTTGTTATAATCGTAACCGAGTTATAATCGTTGGTTTTCATCTTTCCCAACACGCGAGTTCTTCAGACATTGTTGTCATTTATTGGTCGTATATCGATAGTCAGGCACATGATCGTCATATCTAGATGCGTTGCACATACATCCATTTCGAGTTATTCACTTCTCTCTCTCTCCGGTGGTTCTATATTTATATCTAGCCGTATTTCTATCCGGGAATTCAAAAAACGAGATGTTTCGTGCCTCGACCTTCTTCCAAGTATTGTATCTTCTTTATGACTTGAATATTCCAGAATCGACGGCTGAAATTACGGAGATAAAATTTCCATCCCATAAACTAAGGAAACCATCGTATGTCATGAAATAGAGTAAGTAGCTATCCACGAAGAAAAGCCAATTTCGCTCACGTTATATTGAAATGGCATCCATAAATTTCCCCCGTGTTCTTTCATTCCTCCCGTGCATTTCCATTTGGAATATTATTTTTGAATATTACCATCTTTTTTTAACCTCAGATGTCAATTCCATGATGCAAACATTCGTATAACGACTGCGGCATAGTTTACGCACATGCTATTCAACAAATTGAGATGGGAGATACACTTGGTCATGTCTCACAGGTTCTTTAACATCATCTTTCGCGGGCAGGATGGAATGCCCCCTTGGCGGGCTACATTTGACCTAACCCGTGGTCTAGGACGATGATTCACTTGGAAAAAATGCGTGTATGCAAATAATCTAATCGTATGTTGTAAGTTCCACGGTATTATGTAACGTAATATAATATATAAATAACTAGCAAAAATACCCGGTGCTGCACCGGATTATCTCCATGAGCCGGGGAAATTCAAAAAGTGTGACAAACCATTGTAATGGAATATACTTGCTTGAAACGCATTATTTGAGAACCGCGGTAACCAAAGTAAACATTCCGAAATGTTGAGGCCCAGAAACCATTCTTGCCCGACGGTTTCTCGCTCGTTTCGGGCATTTGCCCAGCTCTGACGAACTTTTAAAGTAGCCTATGGTTCAGTCCCGGTCCTGCTTGGTACATGTACAAAATTTGGCGACGATGGGTCTAAAATTGTAGATTTGTATAAGGAACAAACAAATATACTTTCAGATTTTTGTAAGACTAGATTGAAAAAATGGCAAACCATTATAAAGGAATAGACTTTTGTACATTTACTGGCAGCATTAGAGATGTGAAAAACCATTGTAAAGGCATATGCATGTTTCGGACATGTTGTTTGAGAGAACCACAGTATATATATAACCAAAGTAGACATAATAAAAGGATTGTTGAGGCCCAGAAACCATTTTTTTGCGACAGTTTTTTTGCCCATTTAGGGCACTTACCCAGCTCTGACGAACTTTTAAAGTAGCCTGCGGTTCAATCCCGGCCATGTTTGGTATATATGCCAAATTTGACGACGATCGGTCTAAAATTGTAGATTTGTATAAAGAACAGACAGACATACTTTCGCATTTATATGAGATGTAATGGTCGGCTGTGTACACACTTCGTGATGCATATATAGCATGTCATAAAAATCCGAGCCATATTGATAACCTTTGGTACGTACGCCGAAAGCTTGTGGATGGCACGTGCTTTCGAACCGCTGCTTGTGAATAATGCAAATTGTATGTATTCCATATAGTCTGTGTATACCCGTGACACTTACTTCGGTGAACGTGATTGAAAACTCGCCAAAAAATATTTATCCCGTGTTGGGAAAGGAAATAGAATCGAAGAAAAAGCCACAAGAAACTATTCCTTCTTTCTTTTATGACGAGACGATGACACTTGTTGAGGATCGGGGAACGCACCAGGACAGTCGTTGCCACGAGAAAGAATTCGCTCGAGAGATTCTTTCTTGGCGTTTCGGAATTCCCTTCCAGTCTTATCAACGGTCTCCACGCGACGTTTTATATTCGCTTTGAAAAATTCCCGCAAGTAGTTGCACCGTAATTAAATAGCTCCGATTCCGACACGTGCTTTGTGTCCTCTGAAATATTTCGCTGAATTCTATAGTATATATATATATATATATACGCGGGACGACACAAAAGCATTCCCGTAGCTGCGTGTCCAGTTAATAATTTCCTATTCACACCATAAAAATTCAGAACTCTCATTCATTTTATATACTTTATTCCGTACAATCCATATCTAAAATCATGGGGGCCCAAGTGCCACATGTCCTAAGAAAACGATAACAAAAAATCAGTTGAAGTGGAAAAGTGAAAATCGAGTGAATATTTTGCTCTTACAGAAAAGAAAATTACAGGATATAAAACTCTTAGAACACAAAATTAGGAAGTCTACCCCCACCTCCTCGTGGTTTGGGCCGGGTGGCCTTTGGGCTAGCTAACGGGGAGGGGACGGGGTGGCTCGCTAGTTGGAACGTCATTTTTCGCCCACGGAAATTTGAAGATGACAGAAGTTAGCGGGAAGGATGTTAGGAGTATATAGCCTTAGAAGACCAGTTGGTAAAAGCAATTGCGAAAGCTAAAAAGTTGGAGGAGAAGGTCATCCTTACGAGACACCCGTCAAAGGTGAAAAAGGCGATGTGGTTGCAAAACTGAAAGAAGTCTTAGAGGAATTCAAGACGCCAAGCACTGAGATGACTTGGATAAACAAGTGAGAGAATCTGTAAAGGTGAGGTCACATGTGACAAAACAAGTGGAAGAATTTAGAGAGAGGTGAAGTAGAGCCGAAAAGAGCCGGATAGAGAAGAGAAACTTCAAAGAGATTTTGATGAGAGTGGACGCAGAATGAGTCACCAAAGGAGTGGTGGAGAATATGGAGCGGGAGCATCAACAAGAAATAGAGAAGTTGAAAACAGTTTCTAATAAGGAAATTGAAACGTTGAAGAAACAACTGGCCTCGTCTCTGACACAGGCAGTAAACTTTTGGACAAGGAGATTTAAGAGAATGATAAGTTGCGAATATTGATAAAAGAGAAAGATAAGGAGCTCAAAAAAGCAAGACCTCACGTCTGACCGTCGTAGAGCAAAATTTAGATCTCTACTTAGAAGAGATCTGCACTAAGGGAGACAACGGAGACACCGGAAAATTGTTTTGAGAGGTCTGTCAGAGAAGATATGAGTCAGTTGGAAGATGAAGGAGTAGGTGAGAATGAATTGGACTTAATTGGACTCATCTTCAAGGAGTAGCTCAGAGAATGGGAACGGAATTAAGTCTCTTGGATTTAGGTGAAAGAGAACTTGAATCTGTAAGAAAGATCGGAGATGCCAGAAGGGGAAAGTTTTGGCATTCTCACAGGTGGATTTAAGGATCTACTTAAAGTAGTTAAAAGAGAAAGACCCAGAGAAAGCAAGCCCAAACCGCTTGATGAAATCATTATTGGGTCAAATCTGTGGTTACCAACTACGAGGCGCAAATGCCAGCCGATCTCGATGTTTATCCAATTTCCTCTTCCACTTGAAACACGTTCTCAAATGCAGCTAGACGTGTTCGACCAACTTTGCACAACCTTCTTTCAACCTGAGGGAACGCAGACGTTTAACGTAAAAAATTCCACATTTAATTTATCTCTATTTAGCGCACGAATCGCGACAGACTTGGAAACCTTCTGGACATATGGTCCTGCTCCGTAGTGTATCCAATTCACTCCCGAGATAAAAGCTTGACCGTGCACACAGTTAGCAACCCCTAAAGTATTCCCACAACCTAAAGCCCTCCCAGTCTAATTGTAACTAATAAAGCGATAATTCTGATGTGATCGTACCCAAAACATTCGATTATATTCTCGACATCCACTTTCATTCACAATGGGGATTTTATTCTCCTTAGAGATCTCAACTTCCACAACATGTATCTCCTTTTCTTGCCAGTCCGCAAATTATTTCTCCTATTTATGCATTTTCTTGCCAGTCCCCAAATTATTTCTCCTATATTTATGTATTTTCTTGCCAGTCCGCAAATTATTTCTCCTATATTTATGTATTTTCTTGCCAGTCCGCAAATTATTTCTCCTATATTTATATATTTTCTTGCCATTCCCGCAAATTATTTCTCCTATATATGCCTTTTCTTGCCAGTCCGTAAATTATTTCTCGTATTTATGTATTTTCTTGCCAGCCCGCAAATTATTTCTCCTATATATGCCTTTTCTTGCCAGTCCGTAAATTATTTCTCGTATTTATGTATTTTCTTGCCAGTACGCAAATTATTTCTCTATATTTATGTATTTTCTTGCCAGTCCGCAAATTATTTCTCCTATTTATGTATTTTCTTGCCAGTCCGCAAATTATTTCTCCTATTTATGTATTTTCTTGCCAGTCCGCAAATTATTTCTCCTATTTATGTATTTTCTTGCCAGTCCGCAAATTATTTCTCCTATATTTATGTATTTCCTTGCCAGTCCGCAAATTATTTCTCCTATATTTATGTATTTTCTTGCCAGTCTGAAAATTATTTCTTTTATTGATTTCTTTTTTGGTAGCAGTGTCTGCAAACTATTACCCCCATTTTCACCGTCGGGAAGTGAAATTGTCCATTTACTTCCGCCTGTCCGCAACTGTGAAAAGGTTGAAGAAGAACATAGCTCAAAGTTTTTTTTTTTTATTAAGAAATTAAAAATAATATTCATCTAGGCCAGCTTCTACCACTTACTTCATGTGGGAGGGCCCCCCATAATCGATCCGAACAATCATGCACACATTATAGATAAGTGGAAGACAATGTTAATGCGTGGACTTGATGGACCGATCGTCCTTGATCACACTGATCCAGAAATCACCCATGTATTAATGTCGGCACATTAACGACAATGTTATCTGATCCGGAATAGTAAAAAAAAAAAAACGGCGCCGTTTCGATAACAAGTGATAACATTCAAAGTAAATAATAATAACTCTCACCGGCGCAATTTCTTTTACACCTTAATTTCGTATTTACTCCTTTTCATTGTGATGCAATTCATCACTGTCTTTAATCTCGCACAAAACAAACCAAAAAAAACCGCATGTGTTATCATCGTTTTGATGAGCGCGACAAATTTGTCTTGCTCGATGTGTCGAGGAGGTTGACCGCCGACATATTGCACCGCCCTGAGTATTGTCGTGTAACTAAATCGTGTCATGGAGAGGATGATATTGAAAGGAGGACAGATTCCTACGGTAAAATTTATACTCCTCGTATCGCTGTATTTTTTGTCACCAGTGTATATCGATGAATAACCTAGTACCAGCTCGCTTTCGTCTGAAAGAATTTCGGTAATGTTGGGTATTCTCGTCGTTAGAATTTCGGTATTTTTTTTTGAAGATTTTGTGTTATCGTTATTGTTTCGGTAATCTCGGGATTTCGGCTTGTCGGAATTTCTGTATTTTGAGGATTTTTTGCTCATCGGTATTTCGGTATTTTGAGGACTTTTTTGCCCATCGGGATTTCGGTGTTTTTAGGATTTCTACTCGTTACAACTTGGATGGCGTGGAAATTTTGCTGGTGTCGGCAATGCGCCGATATAGCTGAGATGTTGGTTCCTCGATAGTTTGATATTTTCAGGAGTTTGCGCATCGGAATTTTTGTGTTCTCAGAATTTTGTTCATCGGGATTTCGGTTGTTTTCAGTATTTTGCTCATCAGGATTTCGGTACTTATAGAAAATTTCCACTCATCATACTACTTTCGTGGTGTGGAAATTTTGCAGACGTCGAGATTTTTTCGATGTTGGTTCATTGATATTTCGGTATTTTGAGAGGATTTTGCTCATCGGTATTTCCAGGAATTTGGTCTTTCTAGGAATTTGCTCATCAGTATTTTCAGGATTTTTCTCATCGGGATTTCGTTTATTTTCAGGATTTTGCTCAGGATTTCGTTTATTTTCAGGATTTTGCTCATCAGGATTTCGTTTATTCTCAGTATTTTTCTCATCACGATTTAGCGGTTTTGAGGATTTCTACTCGTCACAATTTTGATGGTGTGCAAATTTCGCTGGTGTCGTGATTTTTTTGTTATTGTTGCGATTTTGTTTTATCAATATTGTGGTATTTTCAGGATTTTTCTCATCGGGATTTCGGAATTTTCAGGCTTTTACTCATCAGCATTTCGGTACTTTGTTGGAACTTTGGGTCTTCGGGATTTTGGGAATTTCCAGAATAGTGACTAGTGAAGGAAAATTGGGATAGTGGGTTGTTCGAATTTTTGTAGTGTCGGGATTTATCTGAACGGTCTTCCGGTTTAGAATTTTTTTCGTGCAGATTTCGGAAGTCGTCAGAGTATCTTGGTTTGCCGAGATATCAGTGCTGTCTGGATTTTAGCTTGTCGAGATTTATTATCCCTTATTAGGGATTTTCAGTATAGTGCTTGCAAGGATTTGTACTGAAATTTCGCGAAGATCTCCGTGGAAAGACAAATTTTCCGGCACATAGGTCACCTTTATGTGTGCGGGAATAACGGTAAGAGTTTTGTAAATCGCTTTATGGCGACAGCACTGTGGTTGTACGCAGGGCCGTCTTAAGAGCATCATGGGCCCCCGGGCCAAATGATTTTTCTGAGGATCTACCATGCAAATTTTATAAAATCTCAACTAGATCCCTTTTCTCTTGAGGCCCCCGGGCCGTGCCCGGGTGGGCCCATGCCTTAAGACGGCACTAGTTGTACGCTGTTCGCATACGCTGGAACATACACCAGTGGTTCCCAAACTTTTAAAGTCGTAGAAGCACTTCATCGCCAAGAGCACTAACGTTAACGCCAGAAGCTACGCTCAGCCAGTGTGCAAATAAGATTTAGTTTCAATCTATGTCATATGATCATGCGTCCCGATTTCAACAAAAATGTCCCGTTTTGGCAAATGAAAGTAATTTTTTTCATTTACTCAAGTTGCCTGTCTCCTGAACTGATAAATTTTTTTGCACCAATTTTTATTTGATCGTAGTTATTATACCAAAAGGTAGAATGACAGATGACTCTTTTTCCTAGAGATGCTTCATATCTGACAGTTTCTGCAACTTTTTGCTCGAAGACGTGGACAAGTTGGCAGAGGTTCTGGGTTAATCTGAAAACCAAGGGTAGGGTCATTCACCTAGTGTTGCCCAGGGTTGATCGGAAAACACTGAAATGGTCCAGAGAAGGAAAAAAAATCTGTTTTTCTCTGGTTTAATTTCTGTTTTGCGGAGACGTCTTAACGCATTTGCTCAACTCGGGAAAACGTAACTCCGGAAAATTTTCGCCCACTGGTCGAATAAATGCATGTGTAGTTCAAAAACAAAATCTCCGATAGGTTTTATTATATTAAATTTTGCATCGTTGATTGAAAAAGAAGAGATCGCCCAGGTTTTATTCTCCGATCTCTTCTCGGGACATGAAAAAAAAGTGTCGGAAGTTGCCGGTCGTCCCGTATATACGGGACTTACGACACTAACTATCTGCGAGATATGAAGCTTATCGGTTTCATTTCAAACGGTATCATTTTGAAATGAATGATACCGTTACGTGTGCAATCATTGTGATTACAATTGCTAGAAGCTTTTATTTATATTGCAAAATAATTATCGTCACAAGCTTTCACATTGGACTCTTCACCAATACCTGGTACGACGCCTCGATTTCAAATGATTGAAGAACTTTATCCATGCAGAATTCATCTATTTATTCTCCCGACATTTCATTTTGTTTCGGTCACAGTGACACATTTTTCAACTTCAAAATTTCTTTAGCTATGTAACGTAGACTTACATTGTCATTAAAAGTCATGTTGTTGCGTAGCTAAAGAAATTTTGAAGCTGAAAAATGCCAAAAATACACATATATTTGCGCCTCAGGCGCCTGAACATATTCAGGTGGCTTCGATAAGATTATTTTCGATCTGAAAATAAAAAGTTTCTGCTCATTATTGAAGTGAGAATCAATTTTCCACGGCAGGATGGTTTCGGTTTTCACTCGTTTGCAAATTCAAAAGTAGATGGCGGCACATGCGGTTTACATTCGTTTCTATTTCCAATAAGATATAGTATGTGCTTTGGCTGACCATATTGAATCAAGAAAAATACGAGACATTGCTAATAATTATCGACAAATTCGATGCCAAAAGTGAATGCTCTTAGGAAAACCCGGTTTTAAAAACAAGGAACCTTTGAAGACGCTGATGACAAATTAATTAACAATCAGCGATGGTAACGCCGCCAATCAAAATTTCCCTCGAAAACTTCCCTTTCGACAAAATTTCCCCACACGTTCCGAAAATTGTGCTTCCATCTATCGGTAGAAATATGTAATCGAGTATTTTACACTAGAAAAGTATTGTTTTGCATTTATATATATTCTAATTCTTTTGCTTGATGAACTCCCAAAATTTCCTACAAAAAAAAAAAGGAATTTTCCATGTGAACACATTTTGGCCAATTTTTCCCACGAATATAGGAAATTTCCCCGAGTTACCATCACTGTTAGCAATCGACGGTGATTGATTTGTGCTGCCATCTAGTATAAAAATTGAAAGAAGTTCCATAGTACTTAGTATAGTTTGTTGGGAAGTGAACCCAAACAAGGAAAAATCAGCCCATATTTTACGGGGCAGATTTTTCTTTTATTCTCTCTATTTTCCGATTCTACCACCGCTTTGTTTGCAATATTCATTTCGGCAAGTTTGCTAAGAAATCTCACTCTGAAAATCGGACATTGGTTTTTTTTGACGTCGGGAGATGCCCAAAAAATGAAATGTCCCGTTTTTTTATTTATTTATTGGTCACGTTAGTTTCGAAAAAGCGGGATTTTACATTCCTTTTAGTTCCGTACGAGCGAGCAAAGCCGACAAACTGAACTGGAAGTTCAAAATAAGAGCTCAGTTATTTTCTCGGGGTATTAGGAGACGCTCAAAACAAAGAACTTTTGAAAAAGCAGACGACGAAGGGGAAAAAAACGGAGAAGGGGATATCTGTGGATCGAATAGTGCCGCCATCTAGTTTTGAAATTAAAAACTACTCTAATGGTGGTGATAACAAAAAATTATTTACCGAAATTGAAATAAAAATGCCGATAATTTATCAAATTAATAATTCGCGATAATTACAAAACTGAATATTATTTTATGAAATGAAAAAAAAAACTACTTAGAGATTATTTGATAATTCTCATTCGCGATTATATCAGTCAGTAATTGATACAGTGGTTAGCAGGTGAGTAACCTAGTGAGTGAGCGACCAGGGGATTAAGTGGGAAATAGAATGAGTAAATGGAGAGTGGGCGACCTTGTCAGTTAGTGAGTGATCTAGGAAATAAGTGAGTGACTGACTTACCGAGAGAGTGATCGAGTGACCGAGTAATATAATGAGCGACTTGGTGAATGCGTGATAGAGAGAGTGACCCAGTGAGTGGTAGAATGAGCTACCAAGTGATTGGCTGAGTGACCTAATGAGTGAGCTAGCTTCAGTAACGGGCAGGTTCCACTCATTCATTCACTCAC